>NW_026526991.1:9644904-9755301 GCF_024362965.1 Panthera pardus
GGGGCGCCTGGGTGGCTCAGTCAGTTAAGCAACCGACTTCGGCTCAGGTCACAGTCTCACGGCTCGTGAGTTCGAGCCCCGTGTTGGGCTCTGTGCTGACAGCTCGGGGCCTGGAGCCTATTTCAGATTCTGTCTCCCTCTCTCTCTGCCTCTCCCCTGCTTGTGCTCTCCTTCCATCTCTCAAAAAAATGAATAAATGTTAAAAAAATTTTTTTAATTTATTTAATTAACTCAAATGAATCAAAGGCCTAAATGTAAGAGTTAAAACTATAAAAGCCTTAAAAGAAAACACAGAAGTGAAGAAAACCCCTCGACGTTGGATTTGCACTGATTTCTCGGATGAGACACCAAAAACACAAGCGACAAGAGAAGAAAGAGGTGAACTGGGCTTCCGCAAACTTGCCGTTTGTGCTGAAGGAAGTGCCAAGAGTGAAAAGGCAACCCGAGGAACAGGACAAAGTATCTGCGTATCTTCTACCTGGTGAGGGTGTGGTGTCCTGAATATGTAAAGAGCTCCCACAACTGAACAAGAACAAAACAAACAACCCAGTTCAAAATGGGCAAAGGAGAGGCGCCCGGGGGGCTCAGTTGGTTGAGCATCTGATTCTGGACTTCAGCTCAGGTCATGATCTCACAGTTTGCGAGTCTGAGCCCTGCGTGGGGCCCTGTGCTGACACCTTGAGGAGCCTGCTTGGGATTCTCTCTCTCTCCCTGTCAGAATAAATAAACTTTTTAAAAAGATGGCAAAGGACTTTGTTATGGACCGCATGTCTGCGTTCCCCCAAAGTTCACCTGTCGAAGCCCTAACGCCCCGCGTGCTAGAATTTGGAAGTGGGGCTTGGCGGGCTGACCAGGGCTACACGACGTCACGAGGGCGGGGCTGACCTGCGGGGACCACGTCCCGGTCAGGAGGGACGCAGGATGGCGTGGGGGCTCCGTGACCTCGGACCTCTGGCTGCCGGGCGCCGAGGGGAACGGTCCCTTCTCCGAGGAAGAGGTGTAAAAGCCGGAAGCACGAAAAGATGCTTAACACCACTATTTAGCCTTTCAAGATAAATTCTGGATTACCGTGAGAATAAAAGTCTT
Source organism: Panthera pardus (assembly GCF_024362965.1). NCBI lineage: Eukaryota > Metazoa > Chordata > Mammalia > Carnivora > Felidae > Panthera > Panthera pardus. The sequence goes on from NW_026526991.1 coordinate 9,645,991, forward strand.
GAGTTGAACAAAAAATCTCGCTTATCGGGGTTTTCCAGTTGCCGAAGAAGGTGGATGAAAGTCTGGCCAAGCCCAAGTACTGCTATTCTCACAGAGACGCTCAGAACCACACAAGGGCCTGGGCGCAGGGAAGGGGGCCGCCGGGGGGGGGTGGGCGCTGGGAGCCAGATGCCGTCTCAAGGCATCGAGGACCCGTGGGGCTGTGGGCAGAGCCAGGAGGGGGCTGAGGCTCGAAGCGGGAGAGAGACGGGTGAACCCGGGTGCGGGTGGAGGCCCAGGAGGGAGAGCCCTCGGCCTCGGAAGCAGGTGACCGGTTCTGGGAAGAAAGGGACCTGCAGGGACACGGGTGCCTGGGTCGTGCAGGGAAGGGGGCGCGCTGCCTGGGGCCTCGGAGGCGGCGGGTTCCACGCACAGGCAGAAAACAAGGCTTCGGGGCTTTAATAAATTGAAAACAAAACTAAGCTCCAGTCCCTCCGGGTAAACTTTTCCTGGGAATTAATTTCTAAGATAAATTGTTTTGGAATTGTTTGGTCCATCTTGCCTAAGCCCCAGTGTTTTTCTGATTAGACATTTTCATCGAAATAGACCTGACGTCTGATCGGCACCTCAATCCGGCCGTATTGACATCTGCCAGCCGGTGGTTCACGGGCAAGGTATGAATTCCTCGCTGACGGCTTTGCTCAAATTGAGCCATATTCTCCTAGAAATGAGATGGGCACTCGGCTGTGCAGGAAGGTGCCGCACACCTCGGTTTCTGCGGCCGTGCGAGGCGAGTCTGGGGGGAGGGGAGCTTAGGGAAAGGGGTCCTGGTCGGGGGGGGGGGGGGGGGGGGCGGGGCACAGGAAGCAGTTTACCAGGTGCACCTGCCCAAGTTCAAGGTCGGTCCCTGGCCACCTTCAGACGCTTCCTGTGCCCACCAAACAACGCGCCTCACCGAGGAGGCGCTGACGCCATTTTCTCCAAGGGCATGGTTCCTTAGCTCTAAGAAGCAAAACCAGCAGTCAAGTGCAAACGCGTAATGAGGCTGAACAAAGCGGGTCCACCGTTTCCCACCAGCAGGTGGACGGGGACTCCGGGGTGGGTGTGCTCAGCGCCCCAGGGGAGGGGTCCCCAGAGCCTCCTCTGCACCACCCACCCCTGCGGGACCCCACGGAGCACGGGGACATGCAGGGGACACCCAGAACCCTACAAAGGGTGGCCTGAGACCCCCCCCACCAGGCAGCCCGGCCGCCCCCACCCCCGCAAACGCGCCGTCCCTGAAAAATGTGGTTAGAAAACACTGACTGGTTTCCCCAAATGAGTGAAATGCACATTTACAATTTAAAGGCTCTGAGAAGTTCCTCAGGGCCGTGACAAGGTCACTGCCAGAAAATAGAGGCAGATCATCCCTATGCTTAAAAGCTTTAGTGACATCCAAACGTAGAAAATGCTAGATTTCGTTACCGAAAGTTAAACGCTTCCACTTAAAAAAACAAAAAAAGCACCCCATGATTTAAAAGGCAAACAACTGAGAAAAGTGCGTCTCACTCCCTGCGTGTCAGGGCCCAGCCGGTGGCCCCCGAGCGGAGCCCCGTCCTCAGGACCCGGACAGCCCGCGGGGACGCCGGCCAGCCCCCTGCCTGCCGGTCACGCTGCCAGTGAGGAGGGGACTCGGGGACAGAAGCTCCTTGGGGGAGGCTTGGCAGTGGGGGGGGGGAGGGGGGGCTCCGAGGCTCTCGGGGGGGCCCAGCTTCTACTTCTCGTTCCTGCAAAACTCCCGAATCCGGGATGCCAGCTTTGGAAATAAAACCTGGCATTTTCCAAGTTTCCTGCTTCATCAGTGCCTTTAAGCTCAGGCCCTCCCAGGGGCGTGGGCTCAGGCTCAGCATCTCCCCTCAGGCTCTACGCCCACTTGACCCTGAGTGGCCTTGGCCCCACCAGGTCCCTCCCCTGCGGGTCGGGGTCTGGGCATCCCGGAGGCCGGCTGCCATCGTGGCCATAGAGCCCTGGCCCTGGGCTGGAGAAGGACACGCCGGGCCAGCTCCCCCCACCCTGTGGTCTGCCCGAGTCCTGGCAGGACAGAGGGGCCGGGGCTCGTGAGCCCAGCCCCTCGGCACCCCTCCAGACGAAGGTCCGCGCAGAGAGAGGGGCCCAGGGCTCAGCTCTGCCGTTGGTGGAGAGGGGGGTCTCACCCCAGTCTCAGGCCCCAGTGTCTTCTCCAGCCCCCGTCCCAGCACAGGGTCCCCTGAATGAGGAGCTCTCTGCCCTTAGCGAGTCTGAGGCCCAGTGACACCTCCTCTGTCGGGACCTCGGCCCGTCAACTCGCACTCTGACCCCCCCACCAGACAGAGAAAGGACAGGCCACTGAAACACGCACACGGGGCTGGTCACCTCTGAGGGAAATGTACAGGCCCTGCACCCTGGACACTGGGGGTCGGCCTCCCCCCTGGGGTCTCGATTTCCCAGAACAGACCCGGGAGGAATGGAGTCTGGGCCCCCATCCCCCACTGACGTGACATCCCAGCCAGGCTCCCGGGGTCGTGCGGGTGCCTCCCAGCTCAGGGCCACACGGGGGTGCACGCTCCCACCCGCCACACTGAGGCCGCGGCTCGCCCCCTGCACGCCCACACCTGCCGAGTGAGCCACTGGCTGGGCTCAGAGCTGGGACCGGCCGTGTGGTCTGCTGCCCACGGCTCGTCGCGGGCTCCCTCTCACCGCGGGCTTTCCCGTCATCCGGCCTGGGCACCAGGACACTGCAGAGCCCTCCTGCTTCCCCAGAGCCAGGCCCCCACGTCGGCCGGGGTGACTGCAAAAGCTCCTGCTTCCGATGCTTCCCCGCAAACGGGGTGGGGGGGGCCTTCACTGAAACCCACTCGATGCAAGTCAGATTAAGGCCACGAGCACGTGCCTCCCTCGGGCCACACTCGGGGATCAAGACGCAGCTGGGACAGCTCTCCCTCCCTGCCTGAGACGGGCCGCGGGGAGGTGATACACATCGTGCGCCCGCTTACACGGCCGCGGCGTCCCCAGCGCCCGCGCCAGACGGAACCGTGATGAGCTCATTACCACCTTCCCTTCGACCGCGGGGAAGGGACACGGGAAGGGATGCCCCTGCCCGCGCACACGCACGCCGCCTCCCCCCCCCCCCCCCCGGCAGGTGCACACACGCCCAGGAAGTGGGCGAGAACCCACCCACCCTGCTCCGGCCCCTCCTGTGGTCACATAGTTCACGCTTACCCGCCCAGACGGGCGTGTGCCGCGTTCCGGGAGAGGCCAGGCCGACCCCCCGACACCAAGAACGGTGACGGCTAACGCGGGGAGCCCCCTCCTTGCACGTTCCCAATACGCACCAAGTTGTGTTCCTGCGGTTTAGATGGCACTGCCCCCAGCACGCGGGTCCAGCTCCCGTTTCCGGGCTGCGCGACTGCCAGCGTCTGCACAAGGCAAAGAGTCTGTCGCCGACCCCCAGCCACGGGTGGCGGTTGTGAGCGGCGGACGCGCACCGTGCTCCGTGACCGACCACGTCGCCTCTCCCCAGGACCGAGGTCAGAGCCCGCGAGTCTGCCCGCCGGTTCCCGCGTGAGAGCCGAGCGCGTGCGGTGCGCCTTCCCGCCCGTGTCCCGGTGATGAACTCTTGGCACAGTTGGCAAACGCGGATACACGCACAACTCGGCAGCCGCCCGGGGATGTGCCGAGAGCCGGAGTGCTGGCCCTGGAGGCGAGATCTGGACCGAACGCCCACAGAGCCACGGGGAGCCCGTCGGCTGCGCGGCACGGACACGGCGCCCCGGGAGACCACGCGTGCAGCTGAAGACGTCCCCTCAGAAGCGAGGAAGGTGTCTGTGACAAGGCTGGAGACGTCCCCTGAGGTGACGGCTCACGGGGAAAGCGCCCCGAGACGCTGCAGGACTCGGAAGGTGCAGAGCCTACGGTGCGCGACGCGGACGCCCCCTGGGGGACACGGCGCTCCAAGGATGGAAGAGCCGTGCGCCCCCCGCGCTGTCCAAACCGCTCTTGGTAAGCCTCTTGTGAAAACGCGAACCGCTCAGATCCTCGGCGTTTCCAGCGTTTTACGCGGGTGTCCTGCCAATTTCACTTTTCTTTCCTCGCACGTTACCGCCAGCAGAGAGACGGTTCTAACGCGCTGACACGACGTCTCGCCGGCTTTGCAGCGTCAGCTGCCCAGACATCTGTACAGTTCTGCAGCTGGGGGCGAGGCGGAGTGCCCCGGACCCCCCACACGCCCGGCTTGGTGTCACGGTCTCACGCCTGTGCCCACCTGAGCCTCAAAGCAGCCTTGGGAGACGGTCTGTCCCCGTGTTTCTCACGCATGAAGAAACCGAGACACCCGGGCTACGGAACGCGCTACAGATCACCTCGGAAACCCAGGAGAAGCCCCAGATGCCCCAAGACGTCACCTGGGGCCCCCTGCTGCACGTCTGCAGGCGTCCGCCCCCCCCCCCCCCACAGTGTCTCGGCCACTCAATCGCCCAGTGATTCAGCTCAACGCTGACGGCCGTCCGTGTTCTGGGCCCCGGTTCATTCTCACCCCGCCCCCCGCCGCCTGTGCGAGCACACCCTCCCCCGAAACAAGGATCTGACAGCACGGGACCCTGTGGCACACCTCCAGGGACCTTCCCTGTGCCACCAAATCACAGGTCATGAAACTGCAGAGCCGCTCACGATGGCCTAGAGGTTAGGCCCTTGAGCGGAACCCCAGTTCTTCAAGAGGTAGCTTAACCTGCTCTGCTACCGATTCTCTGTGTCAAAACCCTAACTTCTTGGAATCTGCAAAGTCGTAGACACACGTCTCACACTCAGGTCGGGCACAGCAAGGATCTGTTTGGGACAAAAGTCCCCACGAAGAGGGACACCAAGGCTCAGTGGCCCGAGAGCCGCCAGGCACACTTCTGCACCTGTTCTGGAATCACAGAGCTGGCGCTGGCCCACGGAGTTCTTCTCCCAGCTCCGGGGATAATTGAAGGTTCAGAAAAATTAAAAGTTAATTCAAATAGGAATATATGGTTCTGAAATAATGCATTCCGTTGCAAAATGTGCAGGTAATTTAATGGAGCTAAACGGACGTGCGCCTGCCACACCCCCATGGCTTTCCAGCCCTCCCCAGGGCTGTCCCGGCCGTCTCGGCCCCGCGGTGCTCACGCCCCCAGCACGGGACCCCTGCCCTGCCCTGCCCCCCAGTGAGCCCACCCGCTACCTGGGACTGTTGGGAGGCAGGCTGGAGGAGCGGGTCGGGCATCCTCGCCTGGGGGGGACGGAGCCAGGAGCCCCCGCCCCGCGCACCTGCCCGTGTGGCCGTGGGAGCTGCCTGGCTGCCGCCAGCCTGCACGACGCGGGCAGTTGCTCGGCAAGGACTCCAATCAGCTCTTCCCGTGGATTTCAGAATAAGCAATCAATCCCTTTGATAGGATTTCAAAAGCTTATTAAATTAGGTTAAGCTTCTGCCGTAGAGCCTCAGGGGGACAAGGTGACCGGCCCCACCCTGGTCACTCCCTCTCCCACCCTGCGGGACCCCTGCGCTTTGCCCGAGCCGTGCCCCCTCCCTGAGGCTCCCTCTCGCGTCTCCTCCCCCTGCTGAACAACCTCAGGCGCACGTGTTCGGACTCCTCCGGGCGCCCCTGCACCCCGGGTGTCAGCACCGCGGGTCCCCGTGCTCTCAGCTGCCTGCCCTGCTGGACCCCCGCCTGCTTCCCAGCTGCAGCGCCTGGGACCAGGGCCCCAGTGGCAGGTGCTGATGCCACGGGCTGTCCCGGAGTCACCCAGGTCGGTGAGATGGCCCGCGCAACAAGGCTCACCTGGCGACCTCGCCCAGGTGCGCGGGTGCAGGGCGAGAAGCTGCCAGGAGGTGGCGCCCGTGGCACTTCCGGGGAAGAGGCGGGAGAGCAGGGGTGCAGCGGGGAGGCAGCGGCTCCACGGCGGCAGGCCCTGCCCCCACTGGCCGTCTGGGGTCCAGGCCGCAGGCAGCACCCACCCGTCCGTGCAGACACAGCCGTGTGCCAGGGCCCTGCACCCAGCAGGGAGGAGGCGGGAACCAGCCCAGAAGGGTCGGCCAAAGGTCGGCCACGGGCCCCCCAGCGGTGGCCTCATCCATGTCACATAATGCCGACAGGGTGACGTTTACGGAGACCGGCCACGAGCGTGTCACAAAGGGAGGCACGGCCTCCTCCTGTCCCACGCGCGGCCGAGGGCTGAGAGGCTCAGGGAGTGGCTGACCCAGGGCTGGCTCGTCACCATCAGGCGGCTGCTTTGTCCTGGTCACCCCGTTGTGTCTCGAGGTCACGGTCATGGAGTCAACGCAGGTGACCTCCACCCTGACCGCTTCCTCCAGGCGGGTGCCCTCACATCTGTCACGATCGGGTTCCGGACCTGCTGGTCTGCCAGGTGGCCTCCAGGTGCCACGGGGGCATCCCTATTGGGCTCACTCACTGGGTGATGCCTCTGCTGAGCCCCAGGTGGCATGGGGGTGCCAGGGCAACCCCAAGTTTCAGGGGACCAGGCACCTGTGGAGAAGCAGGCTCCCCACGGCCGAGGGCTCCTGGCTGGCACCGTGGGGACCCTGCGGGGGTCATGGGCCCAGGGGTGCCGGGGACCAGCCCAAGCCTCCGTTGGGCCACCCCCGGAAGCAAGAGCTCCAGCACTACGCAGAGCACGGGGCGCAGCGGGCACACAGGAGACTCTAGGTCCACGTCCCAGGGTCCACGCAGCCTGCCCGGAGGTGAGCGTGTGGAGGGTGAGGAGGCCACGGCCACGGCTGAGGGCTGGAGCCGGGCGCCCGCAAACCCGCCCGTCCACGCCCCTGGGACGGGGGCTGCTGTGCCCAGCTCAGGGCTCAGTTCGAGGAAGATGCTCGTAGAAGCCCAGCAGCCTCAGGAACGTGCCTCAAACACAGACGGCCACCTTGCGGGAGGGAGGCTGCCCTCAGGACGACAGCCCCGGCTCCGGGAGCCCGCGGCCCGTCGGCAGGACGGGTCACCCAACCTCATGCCAGGTCCCAGATGCAGGAGGGCGGCCCGGGCACTGATGGAGAGACGCCCGCCTCCCCTCCCCGCTGTGGAGACCTTCCTGCCATGATGGTGACACCGGGTTTGTCCCGTGTCTGCCGCACCCTCGTCCCAGACCGCCTGCAGCCGGCGCAGGAGCCCGTTCCCAGGCCTGGGGAAAGCGTCACTTAGCATGTCCTCCTGGCCCGCGGCCCAGCCTGCCGGTGGGGACCCGGCCACACACCAGCCCCCTCCGATCCCCGGCTGCTGTCGCTGAGCCCGCCTTCCACGCCCTTCCTCCTCCCGCCCGCACCAACCTGGTCGGGTCGCGCCCCCCCTCCCGGGGCTGAGGCCGGAGGCAGAGGCAGGAGTGCGGAGGGGGCTCGTCTGCACGCTCGCTGCCCCTGGCGGGTCCCCCCCGGGCCAGCGGGCGAGGAGCACTGTCCCCTCCCTGCCCCGCCGACTTCCCAGGGGCTCACGCCCGGCTTGGGGGCTGGCGCGTCCACTCGAGTCTCCGAAGCCACGTTCCGCAGGGGGAGCCCACGGTTCCAGGAATGATCTAAGCTCCCCTTCCCCATCAGTCCCCAGCACGGGCCGGTGTGGAAAGGCTCCGACCCGTGTCATGGGCACGGGCTCCTCTGCCGGCCGAGGGCGCAGGGCAGGCCTGAGGGTCACTGGGCCCCAGCCGTGGACGCCCTGGGCTGTCCGCCCTTCCCGCCGTGTCCTCATGCTGTGCCGCAGCCCGCAGGCCTGTCTCCACGCCAAGCCTTGTCTGCTTTATTCAATTGCATCTGTAACTCTTAGTTAATTTGCTCCGTAATTGGGTTTTTGCCCGTGACGCTTGAGATCATTTGATTTTCAGGATCTGGGTCTATTCCCAGCCTGCTGTCGCTAATGCCGGCGGGGGCTCCTCCCGCCTGCCCCTCCCTGAGGCCAGCGGGCCCGAAGCCCAGCTTTCAGAAGGGTCGAGAAGCAGGTCGGGCCTCCCCTGCCGGCTCCGCAGCCGTGCACCCAGCCCTCCGGCCCCACAGCGCCCTGGGGTCCCCCGGCTCTGCGGGAGCCTGGCCCTCCGGGGCTCGAGTGACCTCTGCCGATGGCTCCGCGGTGGCCCACCTGGCTAAGGGAGACCCGGTCCTGGAGCCAGACGACGGGGCAGCCACAGCAGGGCGTGGGCCAGCGAGCCCTTGCGCTTCTGAGAGTTGGAATCCTTCCCGGCTCCCCTCCATTTCTCACTTCCTCCTCTTCCCACCTCAGCTGCCTGAGGCCCTGGGCATTGCAGGGGCACCGTCCCTGCCCCTCTGCCCCGGACCCCCACCCCGGCCCTGACCAGCCCCATCCTGTCTCCCCTCGGCCCAGAGATGCCTGAGGACGGCACACCCTTCCACCGTCAGCGGCCTGCACGCTTCTCCGAGCTTCCTCAGGCTCCCAGCACGCACCTGCTCCTGGGCCACACCTCCCCAGGTGTGGGGATGCCACCCTCACCTGCTCACGGGTGCCAGGCTGAGGGTGACACAAAGGGAGGGGGAGGGGTGCCGCTAGATGGGCAGCAGCCTGGCGTGTGAGGCAGGGGCCTGGGACTTGTCAGCCACGCAGTCTCGGGCCCGGCCCCAGACCTAGAGCGTCAGAGGCTGAGAGTCTGCCCCCGCTGGCGGGTGATCAGGATCAGACCACCACCTGCCACCCCCGTGGACCCGTGGACCCGGCCCCACAGACCCACAGACCCACAGACCCGCCCCCAAGACCCACAGACCCGCAGACACATCCACACGGGCCCTGAAATACGAGGTACACAGGAGGCCCCGATCTCAGAGTGACCCTCGGTCACCTCTGCCCTTCAGGCTCTGCTCCAGGACCCTGACCTCCCCAAACTCCCGCCCACAGGCCTCCTGGCACTGGTCTGGCTAGAAGGCCAGGTCTGGACATCCCAGGGCCTGGGCGGCCCACGGTTTCTGATGGGTGTGAGGTGGTGACCCCGCAGCTCGCGTCCGGGCAGGGCACGGAGGGCAGGTCGGGGTTCGGGACCCGCTCAGGGCAGCGGGGAGGGCCCGTGGTCAGGGAGGCTGGCGCTCAGCACGGGGACTTGGAGTTTTGTACGTACAAGTGGGTCGACCGCAAACCATCAACCCTAACGAGAGCTCAGCAAGGTCGCCAAACGCAAGACGGAAACACACAAATGAGCCTCCAAGCGCCAGCGACACGGGCCACCTCAGCGAGGGGTGGGGAACAGCGTCCTGGCAGTGGACGGAAGGGCGGGGCCGTGCTGGGGGCCCCTGAGGCTTCCCTGGGTGTGGGGAAGAGTGGGACCTCAGAGGGCCAGGTCACGGCCACGGCCACGGCCGACGGCTCAGGGGGAAGTCGCGCCCCCCCCCCCCCGCTTCCAGCCAAGCCCTGACGCGACTCGGCAGGGAAGGCGTCACCTCCGACACCCCACGGCCCCGCCAAGGGGCACGTAAAGTCCACCATCACGGTCGACACGAAAATGCAAGTCTTCTGCATGGAAAACACGCGTGAGCGCGGAGGGTGCGGGGCGGCAGAACACAGCGGCCCTGCGCATTGAAACGCCGCAGAAACGACGCCGAAAACGGGCTCTGAAGACGGGGTTTCTCAGAAACTGAGTCCGGGACGGTGGCACGGCGACAGTGGAGCTGCTGGGGGTCCATCCGGCAAAAGCAAAGTCGGATTCCATCCAGGGCCGAGCGCACGTGGGGATGTGGCCTCCTGCCCCCCGAGCAGGGGTGGCGTGAACGGACTCCACCCCGGGGAGCAGCGGGGGCTCCTCCGTCCAGGTGACGGGGCCTGATGGCCGCCAGCATGCCCCCCCCCCAACAGCAAACTCGTGCAGAGGGGCTCCTGGCACCCGGTCTGCAGACGCAAAACCCCAGAACAGCCGGCCGTCTCCCGGCAGAGCGGGGAGATAAACCGTGAGCCGGGCACACAGTGAGGTGAACCTGTGGCACCTACGGTGTCCACACAGACCACCCCGAACACGCGGGCGGACAGGTGTCGGAGAGCCTGTGTTCCCAACAGCCGAGAGGTAGACGCAGCCGAGAGCCCGGGATGGACGAAGGGTGAACACGACGGGGCCCCCGGGGCCGCCCGACCCGCCTCCCCTGAGGCAGCAGCTCCCACGGCCGCCTCCTCGGTGCCGGTCACCGGTGGACACGGAGGGCAGCCCCACGTCGCCGGCCACGGCTCTGGGGTCAGGCGAGGCCCTGACGGGCAGGCGGCGCGCCGGACGAGTTTGCCGGGAGGTGAGCCGAAGGCCGGTTTACAAAGCAGAGACACGCGTGGCGAGCGAGCTCGGGGCGTGGGTCAGTTCGCACCGAGAGAGCGGAGAGCAGCCGCGCCCGGGGCTGTGAGGCGCTGGGCTGTGTCCCCGGATTCGGGTCGGAGCCCCCACCCCCGGTCCTCAGCGTGACCGCACGTGGAGGTGGGGCTTCACGGAGGGGGTTGAGGTAAAACGAGGCCATGCGTGCGGCCCCGATCCAGGGGGGTCCAGCGGGACGGGCATCCCTGTGCGAAGAGATCAGGACGTAGACACGCTGGGGGGACGACCGTGTGAGGACCCGGGGAGAGGACGGCCGTCTACACGGCAAACGGAGGCCTCGGAGGAACCCGCCCGGCCCACACCCGGATCTGGAGCCTCCCGCCTCCAGTGAGGAAATGAGTCTGTTCCATACGTCCCATCCGTGGTGCTTCTTAGGACCCCACCTGGGCCAGAGGACCCAGCGGGCCCTGCACCCCGGGGGCTGCCCCCAGCACCCACCCACACTCACCACCCCTTCGCGCCGCGCCTTCTGCCAGAAATCCCACTGTTGCCTCTCCCGGGGACTCTCCCGCCCACGGGGATAAACGTCCCCCTCGATGAAGCATTGGATACGGCCGGGAGCCAGCCCTCTGTCCGGCCGGAAGCGCACTGGTCTGTAAAGGACACTCCCACGGAGGTCGACCCGCACCCAGGAGCGTGACGGCCGCTCACCGCCATTGCCGCATTCGCCACGCCGCCTGGGTTTTGTCACCGCCAGCTCCCGCCCGCCACGTCTACCCCCAGAAGGCCGGGCGGCGCTTCCGTCACGAAGCAGCTCAGCCTTGCCACCTGGGCCACGCCGTGGCAGGAGCGCGAGTCCCAGCGAACGGCAGGTGCACGTGGCCCTGCCGTGCCCCGGGCCCCACTCACCTCCGGACGCGGTCTCCCCGGGGGCCCCCCACCGCCCCACCCCTCCCCCACCTTCCCGGTCCCAGCCCGGGCGGGCACACAGGCCACGGGGCCGGTGCTGGCCGCGTGGACACAGGTGAAGAGCGAGGGATGGCGGCGGTCACGGCTGCGGCCGCGGGGCCAGGTGGCTCCAGGCTTTAAATGTGCCACCCGTTCCGCCAAGTCAGCTGACCGCGCGTGCCCAACCGGAGATGGCAGGAGGGCGGGCAGCGGGTGCGGGCAGCGGCCCACATCCCGGCCCCGCCCGGCCTCGCCGCTGGCTCCGGAAAGGTCCCCGCGCCTCTCTGTTCACCTGCAACGCAGGGATGCCAGGAGCCACATGGTCACGGGGGGTCAGCCGGTGGGTCCGCGCAGAGCACGGGAACAGGGCCGGGCCCCTAAAGGTCACGGAGGAGTCACCCACAAAGCGCCCACACAGAGCAGGGTCCTGAGAAGCAGCAGGTGCTGCGAACACCCGGGCGGCCGCGGGCGCCACTTTGGAGACCGGCCGCTAAGCCGACAGCCCCAGCTCCACCGTGTTGTGGCACAGGACGTGGAGAGCTGCCTGGGCCCTCTCTGCCTCGGTTTCCTCCTCTATGAAATGGGGTGCTAACAGCTCGCCGTGGTTTCCTTGCCTCTCCTGCCTTCATCACTACCGCTCGTCCCCCATAGACTATAAGCTACACGAGGGAGGGCCGCGCCCTGTGTTGTAACTCACTGCATCCCACTGCCCAGAACAGGGGGGCTCACTGAGTGACTGGTGGGGGTCAGGTGGAGTGATGGACCCGCACAGGTGATGGCCGGGGCACCAGATGAACAAACGGATACACGGGTGGGAAAATGGAAGGATGAGTAACGGAGGGATGGGTGGGCGGGTGGCAGATGGACAGATGGAAGGAAGGACGGGCGAACAGAACAGGCGATACCACCTCTGAATAAAGAAATTAAAGAGCTGGGGCGCCCGGCGGCTCAGTCGGTTGAGCGTCCAACTTCGGCTCAGGTCACGATCTCACGGTTCGGGGGTTTGAGCCTCGCGTCGGGCTCTGTGCTGACAGCTCGGGCCTGGAGCCCGCTTCGGATTCTGTCTCCGTCTCTCTCCCCGCTAGCGCTCTGTCTCTCAAAAATAAATAAACGTTAAAAAAAAAAAAAAGAAAGAAATGAAGGAGCAGAGGGGAGGGGACGACCTCTGTCTCACAGACGCAGACAGCCGAGCAGCCAAGCAGCCATCTGGGTTCGGGAATCATAAAAAGAGTCCTGATGGAGAACGGGGACGGGCTCACACTGCCAAGGGCAGTGACATATGGGGGTCTGGAGTCATCATGAAATCACACACAAGCCTGGGAAGGGTTTTGATTCCAAGCTAGAATCAGGAAGGCGAATTATAAAAACAAATCCGAGTAAGGCATTTATGCGAAAGTGGAATTAGTCTAAGAAGGAAAGATAACGGGTGAAGGAGCATCACGCTGCAGGGTCACCTAGCCTTCCCCTGCAAAGTGTTCTCAAGGGCAAGGATGCAGAGAAGTTAACTGTTACAAGACAAAGGCGGTGGGCTTTCTCCTGAAACTATTAATGATTTGCAAACGTTCTGTGTAGCTGACAATAAGATGGGGGGGAGGGGGGGGGCGAGGGACATACTTGTCTTGTTCCAGAGACAGCATGACAGTGCAACTCTGATGTCACCTGGTGGCAGCGTGCCAGAATTGCAGCAATAATTAACCCAAGAAGAAAAGAGCACCTTGCACAAGTAAAAGAGTCAAGACCGGAGTCCCAAGCCAGAGTGCCCACTGCCCAGATAAGGACCGGGGCCACGGGGAGACCTCGGAGTCATTTACAGAGAACCGAGCCTCCGCCCCATGGGACAGAGGGGGTTCAGACCCACCCGAGTTTTCAAGGAGTTCACAGTGAAGTTGGGAGAGGAACACGGCACGCGTTCAATTCAACTTAATCCAACAGAGCTCGAGAGCCTCAGCGGGACGATGCGGGGACCACGGCGGACGCGGCAGTCTGCTGGGGGAAGGGGACCACACTACAGCGACACCAAGCGCGAGGGAGCCCTGGGATGGACCGACGCGCGGGCCTGCGGGGCTGACGTGAACGGCCATCTGCTCGCTCTCCCCGGTCGGGCTCAGCGACCGCCTCCAGAGCCGAGGGCTGCACAGCACGGGGGGTCTGGTCACTGCCCACCACGCTGCTGGCCGCCAAGCCTCCCGCGGTCGGGAGGGAGTCATGAGAAGCTGCCGGCACAGCCTTGCTTCTCCTCCTCCTGGATCCCAAAGGAACTGAGGGCCTCCCCGTCTTCCTGGGATCTCAAGACTCAGCCAAAGGGGGGGGGTCTCAGCGGGGCCCCTGAATCCAGAGCGAGTGAGGAAAACTTTACAACATCTGAACTCACGGAGCTGGGGGCCCAGTGGCCAGAAAGCGACAGGGGACCCTGCAGTGTTGGGGTTGAGCAGAGGCACGAGGGGCAGAATGGGGGACCCTGCAGTGTTGGGGTTGAGCAGAGGCACGAGGGGCAGAATGGGGGACCCTGCAGTGTTGGGGTTGAGCAGAGGCACGAGGGGCAGAATGGGGGACCCTGCAGTGTTGGGGTTGAGCAGAGGCACGAGGGGCAGAATGGGGGACCCTGCAGTGTTGGGGTTGAGCAGAGGCACGAGGGGCAGAATGGGGGACCCTGCAGTGTTGGGGTTGAGCAGAGGCACGAGGGGCAGAATGGGGGACCCTGCAGTGTTGGGGTTCAGTAGAGGCACGAGGGGCAGAATGGGGGACCCTGCAGTGTTGGGGTTGAGCAGAGGCACGAGGGGCAGAATGGGGGACCCTGCAGTGTTGGGGTTCAGCAGAGGCACGAGGGGCAGGAACGGGGGGCCCTCCACAGTGGTCACAGAAATTCCCACTGGAGACGCTGACACTCACATGTCCCCACTTTGGTTGGTCGTCAGTCCAGTGGAGCAGCTGTGGGTCACAGGCACCCCCACGTATCTCAGTGAGTACGGACGTGGGATCCGATGTAACATGGATGGATTGTGCCCTGGGTTTCGGCGGCTTTTTTTTTTCTTAAAATGCTTCCGGGTTTTGTCCATCCACATCCAGCTTTAAAGCATTAACGGTACCGTGGCCGACCTGTGGCCAAACGTGGAATTTTCAGCCAGCCTGGGCCGCGTGCAGTCTTCTCCTGTAGCAGCACGCTCGGGGGCCCCGGGCCGGGTCCCCCACAACCCGACACTCCTCATTCCCAACTTGCAACGTATTTGACAACCTGTGGCTAAATAACCCCATTTTTAATGTTCATTTCTGTGACTATCAACGTATCGGAGACTCTTTTCAAAGGACGGTCTCCACTTCTGTGACCCGTCCAACCCCACCCCACGGGGTCCCGGTCAGTTCACGGTCACCATGCTGTAAATGAGCCAAGCCGCCAGCTGTTCGTTTCGCATCCTGCAAATCCAATCGCTCCCTCCGTTTCTTCTCGTTATTCTTTAACAGAGCCGCCATTCCTCCGGACTCTGTTTTACGTCCACACGGTCACGTCCACTCGTCTCTGTCCGGTAGGGGCTCCTGGTTCATGTCTTACTGAGGAAGCTCCTCTCAATTCAACACCAGGAGAGAATCTTTCCTTTTTGCTACGAGTATTACAGATTTTTGCTGCCGTCAGCTCTTGAATACCTGTTTTTACAAAGGGGTTGGGTACCTTCATTTTTATTTTCTAACCGCAGGTCCAACACACCCGACCACTTATGGAGCAGTTGACTCTCCCCTCATCCAAAATGCCCTATTGATTACGTACTAAATCTATTCACCCCAGACATTTTCAGTCCAAACGTATCGACCAAGGAAACTCTATGGCCGGTGATTCCGTGATAAACGGGCAAAGGGAAGTTGACGGGCTCAACGGCCCTGGGGACGATCCCATTCCAGGAGGGTGGGACGGGCCGTGGGATGACCCCAGGGATGACCCCATTCCAGGAGGGCGGGACGGGGCCCGGGGAGGTGCAGATGACGCCCACAGAGACCAGGCGTGTGGCCACGGGGCCCCGACGGAAGGATCCACCCCGCGTCTTCAGAGAGACTCCTCCGTTCCCCACACCAGAGAGTTGGGGCGCCCAGCAGCCTCTATCTGACCCGTCCCAGAGCAGGGACCAGGCTCCTCCTGGGAGGCCCCTCTGGCACCTGTGCCCTCCCCAGGGTCGGTGATGGCCTCTGAGACCTGGGATGAGCAGATGGGCCACCACGAGAAGGGACCCCCTTGCCAGGGACCACCCCCTCCCAGCTCAGGGCCCTTCTCCCCGTGCTGCCCCGCCTTCCTCGGAGACAGGGCAGCCCCGTCCCGCATGCTGGAGGCTGAAAGCCGCTGATGGCAGGCGCTGGCTCGCCAGGCCTGACTTTTTACACGAAGGACAACGACCCTCCACCAAACTCCCTCCCCCACTGTCCTCAGGGGCCGCCTCAACCTGCACCAACCCCAGACCCCTGCATGGGACCCGCACCGTCTACACTGCATCCAAGAGACAGGCTGAGACACCGGTGACCCGGCCCACTGCTGGCAGGTTTCTCTCCAGAGCATCAAGAGAAGAACCCGAAACATTTCAAACGTGTCCGTGTGTGAGACACTATCCACTCCCCTCAGGCCGTGCAAAGACAAGCAAACCAGCAGGGAGGGGACAGACATGTGGACAGGGCCCCCGAGAGGGCCATCGGTCTTGGAAAGCAGTGCCAGGAATGCGGTGGTCACAGAGACCGGCAGGAGCACCCCCTCCCGGACCACCGGCCACGGGCCATGGAGGGCAGAGCTCTGTGGACGTGCCTGGAGGGTCGGACACAGACACACCGATGGCGGGCGTGCACTTAGTGAGCTACTTTCAATGAGGGCCTGTCTCACTGTTCCAGAAAATACCGTATCCCGTGTAACAATATACATTTCTCTACATATGCTAATTAGAAAACATTGCCTTCCACTCACATCACGGCCGGACAGAGGCCAAAGGAGGCAAGAAGTTTACAAAGCGAGTCTGTTTCGGGAGACGCAGCACACGAGATTGCGAGAGAGCCATCACTGCCCCTGGGGCACATTGCGTCAGGGGCTCCCCGGCCGCCGGGGAGACTCAGACCCGGCGCACAGGGTCACACAGGCTTGGGGCGAGGAACTGTCCCCCGGGGACATGAAGGCACCAGGGCACCCGGGCTGGAAAGCATGTCTGCCAGGGTCAATGACTTGGGGGTGTCACCTGTAAGTTTGCCCAGGAAACAGTGATGGGGGCCCTCACTGACGGCAGGGGACACTCTGATCCAGAGTGTCCGGCCCTGGGAGCCTCCAACTCTCTGAGAAGGGCAGGGAAGGTGGAAGCTGGGACCTCGGGGTCCCCGGAAGAGGAAAGCTCCAAGCAGTGGCTCCCTCCCTGCTCCTGCCATCACCTTCCCCACTGGGAGAAAATTTACATTTCAGTGGGATGGCTTGACTCATTAGCCAAATCTATGTAGATTAACTTTTTCTGTAACCGGGCACCTACGTGCTAAGGAGTTAAGACGGCTGGGAAGGGCAGAGCCGTGGGGCCAAGGCGTCACCGTCACCACACTGGAGGTGCCTTCTCCCCTGAGGACATGAGCACCGACAGGGAACGGCTCCAGAACAGCCGAGCCCCAGGCGTCCCTGCGCACCGTGCCCCCCACCCAGCTGCCACCGTGAGGCCAGTGTCTCTGGGGAGTGACCGGAGAGGGGTCCCAGGCTGCGTCCTGCCACCCAGGTACGGCTGGGTCTCAGCTCCCGGCTCCAGGGGAGCTTGTGCCCGGCCTGCTCACAAGACATTACGCCATGTATCCTGGCCTTGGACAAGTTTGGCTTCTGTATGACGTTCACGGCCTCGTCACAGGGAGAGAGCCGCCTTCTGTCCGTGTTGTCCCCGACGGTGAGGCATGGACTCTGACACGTGCAGCCACATGGACCTGCTCCTGACTCACCAGGGAGCCACGGAGCACGGGAGCCAGTACGGCACAGGTACGAAACCTGGAAATAAGAACCGGGCCAGCAAGAGGAGTTGGAGATGGGAAGGGACAGAGAGAGGAGACCAGGGGAGCAGGGATCAGCCGCTGGGGGGGACCATACACCTGTTCAGCCCCCGCTGGACAAGCCGTGCCTCTCCTGCCACCGAAGGTGCGGCAGGACTCGGCCCGAGGCACCGCCTCGCCAGAAGCTCACCGCCTCTTCCTGGCCCACGCGCCCGGGATACGCCAGCGCCTACCTCGTAGGACTGTCATCGCCGTGGGCCAGTCTGGGCTCCACCAGTCCATCTCCCCAAGCGCCCAGCTTGACCCCAGGGACTCACGTGACCCCAAGAAGGGAGACGACTCCCCACTGGCGGTTCAGCCCATCGGCCAACAGGCGGTGCACCCAACGGGTGGTAAACACCTTGGCGGGGCTCCCCCCCACCCTGGGGGACAGGACAGGACTGAACCAGCGCTGGAGATCCTCAGAAAGAGGTTGCTTGTGTTAGATTTTACCCAAGAGTTAGTTTCCCAGTTAAAGGGAACATAAATCAGAACACTTCTCAGTAACAACCAAGAAAACCACAACGAGCAAAAGAGAAAGGTTTCAGGAAAACAAAAAGAAAACAAAGGTCTCACCCCTGAGGATGAAAGGGACGGTCAGTCCCAAGGAGGCACCAAGTCAGCTGGAAGAAGTCAGACAAAACCAACACTGCTCCAGGGGAGCAGCTCCCGGCTGCCCGGCAGGTACTTTTCGAAGTCCCATCCCGGCAGCCACGGGATGGGGCAGGGACAGGGACCCAGAGCCACAGCCGCCCGTCCCCGCCTCCTGGAGCCGCCTGTCAGTGTAGATAAGGGACACCAGACACACTCAAAACACACACGGGACAGGAGGGACAGAAGCATCTGGGTAAAATGCCATCAGAAAATCTACGGGAAATAGCAGTGAAGCATCCCAGACACCC
Organism: Panthera pardus; assembly: GCF_024362965.1. Classification (NCBI taxonomy): domain Eukaryota; kingdom Metazoa; phylum Chordata; class Mammalia; order Carnivora; family Felidae; genus Panthera; species Panthera pardus. The sequence goes on from NW_026526991.1 coordinate 9,664,101, forward strand.
GTGGAAATTTACCCACATACAAACGTGGCTGGAAAACAAGTGAAAAATAAACCAACATTTAACACATTCTTATAAAAACTCTTTTAATAATAAAAAAAAAACTTAAAAGAGGTAGTTGCAACTCCGAAGGAAGTCCACAAAGCAGAAATACAAGATCTCACAGACAATGCAGATGCAGAAGAGAAAGCTGGACTAAGAGAGAAAAAGAAAAAACCTCAAAGAATTTCATAGAGGAAAGCAAATACAAAGATCACATGGAAAGACAGGCATCCCCGAACACAGAAGACAGGACCAACAGATTTCACAGATTTACAACATTTGAACTGGAAAGTAAATTTTTTTTAAATAGTTCAATACACTTATTTTGATTGAAGACCAGATCGATAACTCTACAGTCTAATTTAGACAAGAAAAGACACCAAGCTAAATGAGAAATCACAGAAATGAATGTGAATGGTTGACAGCAGGGACAGGTCCTGGCCACGGCCACCCTGTGGACTGATGGAAGGAAGGCTCGGACCCTTCAGGGCAAAGAAAAGGGGGCAGCTGCCAGTCCGAAGACACAGGGCAGCGGAGGACTCGCTCAAGACTCCCAGGAAAGGAAGGGCAAGCGAGAACTTTCTGTCCGGAACGCCCCAGACGTGGGGAAGGACTTGCACGCGGGCACCACGGGCATGAGAACTTGCCTGGCCTCCGGCAGAAACCACCAGAAGGCACGCACCAGCCGTCCAGACACGGCCTGCTGTCAGCAACGAGGTTTAACTCAGGGTCTAGGATCAGAAGACACAAGCGGGGTGCAAACCGAGCAAAGGAAATCTTGTGGATTCTGACCACGTAGAGACCGTTAATTAACAGGAAAAGAGAGAAGGTGAAAAGTGCCACACGCAGCGGCCGGCAACACCTGTTCGCGGCTCACAGGGCGGCCGGCTGAGCAGGTCTCGCAGGTGGAGACCCAACCGGGTACCAGCTAGAGATGAGGAGACAGCCCGTCCGCGCAAGCCCAGGGCGAGGGGAGGGCTGTGCGCGCCGTGGGGGAGGCGACGCCCCCCGTCTGGGGAAGGGGTCACGCGGAGCCACAGAAACAGAGGCGCAGGTGCTCTGACTCCGGACAGCGCCGAGTAGCGCCCACGTGCGCGGGGTGAGAGGAGAGCGTGAGTCACGGTTCTCTCTCCCGGAAGCAAACGGCTCAGCCCTCCTGTGCTCAGTGCACGGCGACGCAAGCCAGAGACAGGTGGGGATGGGGTCACCGCGACAGGCCCAGCCACTGTAGTGAATCCGATGGGATCCGCGATCCCCCAGGGGCCCGAGGCACAGCCACGCACCACGAACAAACGAAGGCTCTGCGTGTGCGAGTCCCAGGAAGCCGGGCAAGTAGGGACGGCGCTCGGCACCCACTGGTTAAGATTACGCAACACTGGGAATTGATACGAAAATGGAAAAACGAAAGCATTTCTGCACAGACGGTTCTTTAACTTTGTTTTAAACAACACGTGAGGCGGAGTGAAATTCACACCCAAACTGCAGAACTTACTAAAAAACCCAGTAACGATGGAACAGCGCCTGCTGAGGGTGCAGACCGAAGGGGCTCAAGCAGGACTTGCGGGAAACCCCAGAGGCCTGAGCTCTTGTGTTGCCGAAGGAACAAAACAAAAGACAAGAAAATAAGCATTTGACCCAAAGAGGTTTGAAAGGAAAAATATAAATCTGATGAAAGCAAAAGATAACATCACAAAAGGTGAACACACAAACCAAGGAGTCAGAATCACAGCAAGAGTAAAGAGTCTGTTCAAAACCTGATTCTTCGAAAACATGAGTAAGACGCACAAAACACTCAATAATCTCGTGGTGAGTGGAGGGCAGAGCAGGCCCGCAGAAGGGGCCACGAGGAGGGAGACGTCAGAAACAGGAGGTTGGGAGTGACCACCTCGCGGGGCCGCGCGTAAACACGTTCCAAACTTTGTCTAAGTCAACGATTTTCCAGGGAAACAGTACCTACCAAACCACGTGAGGACGCACGCACAGAAGCAGCGGCGTCAGGACCCACAGAAGAAACGGCGTCAGGACGCACGCACAGAAGAAGCGGCGTCAGGACGCACACACGGAAGAAACGATATCAGGACCCACAGAAGAAACGACGTCAGGACGCACGCACAGAAGAAACGGCGTCAGGACGCACGCACAGAAGAAACGACGTCAGGACGCACGCACAAAAGAAACGACGTCAGGACGCACACACGGAAGAAACGATATCAGGACCCACAGAAGAAACGACGTCAGGACGCACGCATAGAAGAAACGACGTCAGGACGCACGCACAGAAGAAACAGCGTCAGGACGCACGCACAAAAGAAACGACGTCAGGACGCACGCACGGAAGAAACGATATCAGGACCCACAGAAGAAACGACGTCAGGACGCACGCACAGAAGAAACGACGTCAGGACCCACAGAAGAAACGGCGTCAGGACGCACGCACAGAAGAAACGACGTCAGGACCCACAGAAGAAACGATGTCAGGACGCACGCACAGAAGAAACGACGTCAGGGCACGCACAGAAGAAGCGGCGTCAGGATGCACGCACAGAAGAAGCGGCGTCAGGACGCACGCACGGAAGAAACGATATCAGGACCCACAGAAGAAACGTCAGGACGCACGCACAGAAGAAACGATGTCAGGACGCACGCACAGAAGAAACGACGTCAGGACGCACGCACAAAAGAAACGACGTCAGGACGCACACACGGAAGAAACGATATCAGGACCCACAGAAGAAACGACGTCAGGACGCACGCACAGAAGAAACGACGTCAGGACCCACGCACAGAAGAAACGGCGTCAGGACGCACGCACAGAAGAAACGACATCAGGACGCACGCACAGAAGAAACGACGTCAGGACGCACACACGGAAGAAACGGTATCAGGACCCACAGAAGAAACGACGTCAGGACGCACGCACAGAAGAAACGACGTCAGGACGCACGCACAGAAGAAACGGCGTCAGGACGCACGCACAGAAGAAACGGCGTCAGGACGCACGCACGGAAGAAACGATATCAGGACCCACAGAAGAAACGACATCAGGACGCACGCACAGAAGAAACGACGTCAGGACCCACAGAAGAAACGGTGTCAGGACGCACGCACAAAAGAAACGACGTCAGGACGCACACACGGAAGAAACGATATCAGGACCCACAGAAGAAACGACGTCAGGACGCACGCACAGAAGAAACAATGTCAGGACGCACGCACAAAAGAAACGACGTCAGGACGCACGCACAAAAGAAACGACGTCAGGACGCACGCACAAAAGAAACGACGTCAGGACGCACGCACGGAAGAAACGATATCAGGACCCACAGAAGAAACGACGTCAGGACGCACGCACAGAAGAAACGACGTCTGGACGCACGCACAGAAGAAACGGCGTCAGGACGCACGCACAAAAGAAACGACGTCAGGACGCACGCACGGAAGAAACGATATCAGGACCCACAGAAGAAACGACGTCAGGACGCACGCACAGAAGAAACGACGTCAGGACCCACAGAAGAAACGGCGTCAGGACGCACGCACAGAAGAAACGACGTCAGGACGCACGCACGGAAGAAACGATATCAGGACCCACAGAAGAAACGGCGTCAGGACGCACGCACAAAAGAAACGACGTCAGGACGCACGCACGGAAGAAACGATATCAGGACCCACAGAAGAAACGACGTCAGGACGCACGCACAGAAGAAACGACGTCAGGACGCACGCACAGAAGAAGCGGCGCCAGGACACACGCACGGAAGAAACGATATCAGGACCCACAGAAGAAACGGCGTCAGGACGCACGCACAAAAGAAACGACGTCAGGACGCACGCACGGAAGAAACTATATCAGGACCCACAGAAGAAACGACGTCAGGACGCACGCACAGAAGAAACGACGTCAGGACGCACGCACAGAAGAAACGGCGTCAGGACGCACGCACAAAAGAAACGACGTCAGGACGCACGCACGGAACAAACGATATCAGGACCCACAGAAGAAACGACGTCAGGACGCACGCACAGAAGAAACGACGTCAGGACCCACAGAAGAAACGACGTCAGGACGCACGCACAGAAGAAACGACGTCAGGACGCACACCCAGAAGAAATTGGGTCAGGACTCAGACACGGAAGAAGCGGCGTCAGGACGCACGCACAAAAGAAGCTGTAGCGGTTAAGTCCCGACCGCTTTGCAGGAGGCCAGCCGGGCTCCTCCGGAACCGGGAGAAGAGGGACAAAAAGAACTTTGTGAGGCGCGTGCACGCTGGCCCGGCGCCCGAGAGCCACGCGGAAGCAGGACAGCAGGCTCGCGAGGTTCGGGGACCAGCCGGGGGGGTGGGGAAGCCGCAGCCGTTGTGTCCGTAGACCTTCCGGACCCCCTCCGTGAGGGGAGCCCACCTGCACCTGCGGGAAGGCTTAGTCGTGCGCGAGGAACAACCCGAGGGGTGAGACTGCGAAGACGAGGCACACCTAGGACTAAGAGCGGTGACGTGACTGTGCCCGGGATGGCGCATGAGGAACAAAGGGCGGAACCCGCCCCAAAGATACAAAGTTGAGACCTGAAAGGAAAGAATTTTGCTGCAGACGGTCTCCTTTAGAAGGCGTCCCGGGACCCAGCAGCCTGGGCTGTAACAGGGGCGAGAAGGGAAAGTCGCCGGACAAACGTTAGGGGAATAAACGCAGACCCTGCGGAGGGACCTCTCAAAAGCCACACGGAAAGCAGAGGGACCGCGCGGAACCCCGGGCATGGCCACGCCCCGCGAGCCCCCCCCCCCCCCGGGGGAGGCCCAGAGCCGGGGTCGCAGTGGCCGTGCCACGTGGGACGCTGCAGACACAGGGAAGCCGGCCTTCAGTCTGCGCCACAGGCCGCGGGCCGCGCGACCCCCCGAGAAGCTCCAGGGACACACCAAGTGTTTAGGTTCATCTTGGAATGTTTGCAAAGCGATCAGTAAACATCGTGGTAATGAGACAGAAGTTATGTTCCATACAAGGGCGGTTTGTCTTCCCGTGCTGCTAACATCTGCTTGATATTTATTCAATATCCAATAAAACTAGTAATTAATCTGGGTTTTCTTTAAAAAAAAAAAAAAAAGGGGGGGGGAAAGAAACAGCGGAGAAATGGAAAGGATTTGACTTGCATCCCCAGCAGCCAGAAGATGGACTGCACCGCGCGGTGGCTCCCTCGTTGCCCTCGTTCTCAGCAGGGGAGCATAGCGAGCCGCCACCCCCACCCTGGCCTCCGCCGTCCCCTGGGGTCATCACGTGCTCAGCCCCAAGGGACCCCCTGGTCAATTTAGAGGCATCTTCCAGAACCTCGCTTCCTCCGTGGGCACTGCTGGCTCAGCCATGCGACCTGGAAGCCTGCCCGTGGTCCTGCCCTCGCTGACCGCTGTGTCCACTGGGACTCGTGTGGTCCCCAGACTCCACCCTGACCGAACGTGGCAGGGGGGCATGAGATTTGCCCCGAGTGTTATCTGAAGGGAACTGAGTCCCCTAAGTGTGGTCCCCAGTACACCTGAGGTGAGGGTTCCCACCAGCCACCAGGTGTCCATGAGGTTCCAACCTCCCCCACAGCGGGCGCACCGGCTTCTCCGACACGCGCCCACACAGGCACAAGGGCGCATCAACCACGCACTGTGTCTGCCTTTCCCGGTCTCTTAGACACAGTGACGGGTAACGTTTCCTTCAGAATTCTCCCAGCCATTGGGCTGGCCCAAGGTCGGAGCTGAGCCCCTTGGCCATGGCCCTTCTGGTCCTGAGAAACCTCTCCCGCCTTCCCCAGCCGCCAGCGGGTGGGGGCAGCACGCCCCCAGCCCGGGGCTGCCCTGGGTCCTAAACCGGTGGCTTCTCCCCTGGTACTTTTAATTAAGCGGATGGGTTTACGTTGGCTCTTACCCGGGTGCAGCAGCGACAGCCCATCCCGGGGAGAGCCGCCTGAGATCCCCTCCCCCTTCCACCAGACGGGGACTGATTAAAATGCACATGGCTTTACTGGGGGCTATTGGAAAGGGGGTCCGTAATCTACTCGTGTATCATCTTTGCTTCCTTCAGGGACACTTTTTGTACTCCTGCAGATAATAAAGAGGACATTTCTTGCAGAGGGCAGCCTCGACCCTTGGAAGACGATGGTTCCCAGACGAACGTCCTAGATGGAGTCGTCAGAACTGAAAATCGCAAACATCCACCCGCTAAACAATAAAAATGGAAATGTCCGCTCCCAGGCATCGTTACAGGCTTGTTGAGATAAATCCAGCCCTTTGCATCCATTAACCTTTCCCTGTGTGGTCCTCTCGCCCGGATGCGGACGGTGTGACCTTTATTCATCCAAAAGCACGGGGGCTCTCGGAGTTAAGTGGATGCCACTCCAGGATAAAACCGATCTTAGAATGAGGATCTCTGGAGTTGTGTTAGGTAATGTGACGGGACGTGCACTCTGTACTCTTGGCTCAAGGATAAATTAAACAAAACCCAGTTTGAGAATCGTTTCCCCGATGAGTTGCTCCGGACCCTCTGTCACTGGAGAAGCCCAGATCCTCAGACCCGAAGGCATCCCCGGGGTTCAAAGGGAAAATCCGCTAACTTTGCACAAGGAGCCTTCTGGGAGCATGAGGTAGACTTCAGTGTCTTCACTCCAAAGTCGTTCCATCCAAGAATGAATTTGAATCTAAAAATAATATTAAAATACTTAAGAATACTTTGAAAAAGATTAATTAAGAATGGACTCGCACGAAAACAGAAACAAGTCTGAGATGCAAAACCACAGCAGAGGGGCAAAGTGGGCGCGTGACCCCTTTAAGAGACGGCCACCGTGAGCACTGGGTGAAACAACCAGAAACTAAAGACGCCGGAAAGCTCCCCGACAGAGACAGAAATCACAGGAGGCTCAGTCTGGAGAGGCTGCAGCCGAAAGGAGTTAGAACCAGGACAGGTCGCTTTCGGGACCAAGGGTTCGCCCCCCACGGCTCCATCTGACAAGCGGGAGAGGAAAGTCGCGGCCTCACTGGTTGAAGGTTCAGGAGGGGAGCATTCTGGGCCAGACGAGAAGCTGGCAACCCGGGCACTGGGAGAAGCAGCGCGATCCAAGTTCTGAGTGTTAACTGCCCAGTGTGCGGGTGGTGGCTGGGCGGCACGCCCACGGGAGGGACTCCAGGGCCCGACGGACACGCGGCAGAGGCCAGACAGACATCTACTCTCGGAAGACACGCCTGCACGGACCGGACCCAGGAGCCGCCGCTGTCGTTAGCTGAGCACAATTCCCACCTGTGAGGTCTGGCGCAGAAAGCCGAAGGCCGTGCGCGAGAGGTACCAGAGCCCCGGCAGAACCGCCAGCGCGAGGGGAGAGCTCTGGAGACACGGAGGCCTCGCTCAGAGACAAGTCCCACATCCGGCCAAACCCGAGGCCGACCTCCAAATTATAAAGGCGCTGAGGAGACGGTGGGGGAGCCAGGCCGAAGAAGGCAGTCACGGGAGGCCACGAAAACAGAGCAGAGGCATGAGCCACGACACAGTTAAGGGGATCCTTGCAGTGTGATCCGGAAGAGTTAGCTGCCTGCGGATGACAGGAACAGCCATAATCTCCAGAGGAACACAAGGAAATCCAGAGCCACTGAAACGTATCATCTGCGACGTCCAGCGTTCAGTCCACTATCAGACGTGTAAAGAAACAAGGGAGTTGGACCCACAGCAGGGAAAATGGCAGCCAATATAAATGGACTCCAACTTGGAAGCAAGTACTGGATTTAACAGAAAAGACATCAAAGCAACCGTCATAAATATCTTCAAAAAATAAACATGCATTCAAAATAACTATACATATAAAGAAGTAGAAGAAATTATTATATCAATGAATAAACAGATAGGAAATCTCCACAGCCAAACGGAAACAATAAAAAATAGAAATTCTGGGGACCCTGGGTGGCCCTGACCATTGGGCGTTTGACTCGATTACAGTTCAGGTCCTGATCTCGTGGTTCACAGGTTCGAACCCTGAGTGGGGCTCTGTGCTGACAGCACAGGAGCCCGCTTGGGATTCTCCCTCTCTCTCTCTACCTCCGTCCATCTCTCTCTCTCTCTCTCTCTCTCTCTCTCTCTCTCTCAATAAATAAACTTTAAAAAAACAGAGATTCTAGAACCGGTACCTATAGTAACTGGTAGCTACAGTTGGAATATAAATTTACCAAGGTAACCTTGATATCTGTTAAGAGGTGGCCAAAGAAAGGATTAGAAACTTAACAGTAGAAACTGCCTGATCCAAAATACAGAAAGTAAAAAAGACTGAAGAGAAAAGAACAGGCCCTCAGAGACCGGTGTGATGGTATCTGCATAATTTGAATCCTGGGAGAAGAGAAACAGGAAAAATACAGATGCTTGCCAAATATACATAATGGCCAAAAACTTCCAAAATTTGGTGGAAAAGTCAACTTAAGAGACACAAGAAGTTCCACAAACCAGAAGCAGGATAAGCAAAAACACAACCAGTCCTAGACACGTCACGGGCAGTTCCAAAAGTCAAATTAAAATACAATCTTGGAGAAAGCCAGAGACAAGCAGCATATAAAATACGGCCGAGTGTTTCATCAGAAATGGAGGAGGTCCAGAGCTGGGAAAGGACTAAATAAGTTATTAGTAAGTTTAAATGTTCATAAATACAAATACATATGAGTATTTAAAAATTAGTACTTTTAAATGTATTCATCATGACCCTGGAGGGGCTAGAGGTCTGTGTAATTCACTACATGAATAGACTGGAAGAGGCAGCCTGAATAATCTCAACTGAGGCAGAAATACAGGCATAAACAATGTTCGTGTCTAGGGGCGCCTGGGGGGGTTCAGTCGCTTGAGTGTCCAACTTCAGCTCAGGTCATGATCTCACGGTTCAGGGTTCAAGTCCCCCGTCAGGCTCTGTGCTGACAGCTCGGAGCCTGGAGCCTGATTGAGAATCTGTGTCTCCCTTTCTCTCTGCCCCTCTCCTGCTCACATTCTCTCTTTCTCTCTCAAAAATAAACATTAAAATTTTTTTTTAAGAAGTGTTCATGTTTATGAAATCTCCTAGATTCTCCTGGGTGCCAGGCCGTGTCCAGGACCGTTGGGTGAAGCCACGCCTGGTCCCCTGTCCAGGCACTGCACTCCCCGATAGTTGCCCAGAGCTTTGCAGGCAGAGTGCGGTCGCGAACCCACGGTGTTAGCAGCTGTTGTTAAATGCAGAGTCTCGGGCCCCGGCCCGGACCCGCCGCATCAGAGTCTGCACTGTTACACTTCCGTCAGGCGTGCACGTGTGTGTGTGCGTGTGTGGCACAGAGAGACAGCTCAGGAGCCCCGCCCAGAGAGCCCGTTCATAGTCGAGAAAATTAAAGTCTCATCAAATGTTCAACGGACAAAAAAGTAATGTTGGCAGATTCGTACTATGGATGAACTACACCTATGAGAATCAATTACAAATAGTTCTGGAAGAAACAGGACCACGTTGTGGCACCAGCACGTTTTATAAACGTGAGAACAGCGTCTGCACGGTGATGGCAGGTCACTTTCGGTGGCACACGTACTTGTGAGTGCAAACCACGATGGACACCCCTGCGAGCGAAGAGAACAGGTCTGGGAGAGGAAGTGTCTGTAACGCAGGTTTAAAAAAACATATAGGGGCGCCCGGGTGGTTCCGTCTGCTAACCGTCCCCCTCTTGGTCTGGGCTCCCTCCAGGTTTTAAGTAAGCGTGTGTTCCTGTGAAAAACCTCGTAAGAAGACTTCATTTTAAGACGTAGACAGGCCAGTGTCTCATCATGAGCTCACAGAAAGCTTTCTGAGTCCTATTTGGCTGCTAGAGAAACATCCGAAAACCGCCGTGAGGGCCCCGGCCACCCTGAGCGAGGTCCCCCCGCCGGCCGTGGCCTCCTCCACGGGTGCACAGTCCTTCTCCAGGCCCCTCGGGAGCAGGGGGGGGGGGGGGAGGGGGGGGACAGGAGGTGCTGAAGCTCTGCTCGGCCCCGTCACGGAGCCACGGCAAAGTCACACGTCCTGTCCGGCCCCGGGGGCAGGAGCTCCAGCCATCGGCCCTGAGAATGGAGGGCGATGGCATTGGACCTGCCTTCCTGAACGTTCCGCCGGGGAGCACCTCAGGAGGGCTCCGTCCTGACTTCTGTCCGTCAGTCCCTCCCCGCTCCGTCCTCACAGCGATGCAGGGCCCCGGGGCCATCCACCTCCCCGTCCCCACCTCCGGGCCCCTCGCCAGCCCCTCTCCTGGCACTGCTGACGATTTCAAGCCTCTGCGCTCCCGGACGTGTGCGGTCACCAGGCTCTGCAGATGGCCAAGCCGAAACGGGCCCACAGGATGCTGGCCCCCGCCCACGAGCCCCCACCTGAAAACCACATCCCTTCCCCTGAGAAGGGCGCCGTCTGCTGCATCCGGGTCGGCAGCGCAGTCCTGCAGGGGCGTCTTCCCGGTGGACAGACCCCTGTCCTATGTCCTCACGTCACTCCAGCCGCCCCGTTGTCACACAGCTTCCCCGTGGGTGTCAAATCTGCCCCTCCCTTATAGGGTCACACAGTCTCTGGACTAAGGGCCCACCTACTCCAGGGCATCTCGTCCTGAGCTGCTGACCCTAATTACGTCTGCTAAGACCCTATTTCCACGTCCATCGGTCTGGGGGTCCCCTGGGGGCCATCACCCCCACCCCCAGCACAGCAGCCTGGCAGACACGGGCTTCAGGGGAGGCGAGCACAGGGCCGCACCTGTCCCGAGGCAGCTGGGAGCCCGTCAGGTGGGGCGTCAGCGGCTTCGAGGCCCAGGTGGGGCTGGACCAGCCTCGCCCCCACGGGAGGCTGAGGTGATCGATGTACAGAGGCCATCAGGCCGTCAGGCTTAGTTCAAACCCTGGTGCAGAAACGGAAGCGGTTGTCGCCGGTCCCGCGGATGACGGTATGATCTGCCTGCGTTGTGGGCTTTCAGCAGGAGCAGAGGAGAGCAGTCTCCCGTCCAGAGGGACGAGGCGGGCAGCCAGCGCCCCCCAGGACATTTGTCGGGAGGGGCCCGGGCTCCAAGGGGCGGGTCCCCGGGGTCACCGGGCAGACCGTGGACAAGCAGAGCCCTCGGGAGCTCGCCAGCAAGCAGCTGTCACACGAGCCCACCGTGGGGCAGCCAGGCCGGGACATAGCTTGGCCCGTGCCTCGTGCAGACCCAGGACCCTGCGGCTGGCCTGGTGCACCTGGCCACAGGAGTGGGGGCCACCCACCAGCTGCTGTGAGCCTGTCCTGAGGCTCTGCCCCCGGACCCCCGGCCCCAGCTGTGGGCGACGCCCCTGCCGGCCCAGCCCATCCGGCGACCCTGGCCGTGGCCTCCCCCGGGCTCTGCCCACTGGCCCCACAGGACGGCACCACGCAGGGGGACCCAAAGTTCGCAGATGCTCCGGGCCCGGTGGGGATTCCCAGTGTGGGGATTCGATTCCCTTCTGCCCCTCAACCGACCAAGAAACAGCTCCGAAAGCAGTCAGGCTGGCCCAGAGTGGGTGGGGGAGTGGCTTCCTCACCCAGCCGCCTGCCGTCTCCTGGGCCAAGTGCGGGCGTCTGGCTGTGGCTTAGTTGTTGGCGTGGAAGACGCCGGTTCGGACAGCAGTGCAGCCCAGGTCGATGCAGTGAGTTTTTTGACACGTGGCAGAGAGAAGTCCGGCCCTCGAAGGGCATTGCAGACACGGCCGTGGGCCCCGCAGGGGGTCTCAGGGTCCACTGCGGCCCGCCGGCCCCGACCCAGGGGTGCTGGGCACCCCTTTGCCGAAACCAGACCTTTCTCTCAGGGCACATTTCCCGAGAAGGTTCTTACCCACTCAAGGTGGTTTTCACACTGACGGGATCCGGGTCACGGAACAAGGCACGGCCGACAGATAAGCCCCTTCTCAGGGCCCTGCCCACGGCCCCCCCGGCAGAGGGAGGCTCGGGAGTGGCCGCCGCCTGGGGACAGCGAGAGGAGGCCATGTGGGGTCTCTCCTTCCTCAGTGACCTTCGGGCAACGGCTCAATCCCTATCCGTAGGCAGGGGTCACACAGCAAGGCCCCCAGAGAAATCTGCTCAGATGAGGGCCACGGTCATCACGACACGTTTATTTCAAGCACAGACCCGTAATTCCTGTTCACCTCGTGGCTTATGTTTCAGAAAACAATCCTTCGGAGCAAATGCAGTAAATGAGATCTGGCGCCCTCATTAAGACCCTGTTAGCGGTGGGGTCCCCTCCTGTGACCACGTGCGTTCGTGGAGCCTGGAAATGGCCGAAGCGTGGCGGCAGCCTCACCTGCCGAGCTCGAGGGTGAAAGAGAGGAAGGGGTCCGCTGAGGGGGTGTGGGTACGAGTTTCCCCGAGCTCCTCGGCCTCCGTCTGTGGGTTTTCACACTTGGGAACCCCGGCCGGGGTCCTCACTCTCCAGAGGCCCCGCGCTGCGTGCCCGGGGCTCCGGAAGCCTGTTTGAGCCGAGTGCACCTGCGGGAGGCGGCAGCGGGCTGCATGGAGCTCCTGGGGAAATGAGCCCGCACCCCCTCGAGGACGCCGAGAGCGAGCCCCCTGCCTCCCCGGCCCTGCCCCGCTGCAGGGTGGGAGCTAAGCAGCTCATGCGCTGGTCCCTCCCCTCGAGCCCCCCGCAGACCCTCACCTCTGGCCTCAGGGCAGCCTGCTCGGCCCTGCCACCCCCACCCGACACCGCACTATGCCTGCCTTTACCCCCAGACCCTCAGTCAGGTGTAAGGATGAGGGTTTCCTAGGTTTGGGCACAGGTGGTCCTCGGAGAGCATGGCCTGGACATTCCAGAAAGTTCCAGCATTTGATTACACATATGTAACATCTCATGACCAAGACAGACCAGGTGGGGAGGTGACCCCTCGCCCCATCCACCCATTCTCCCAGCACTGATTAGGCACCTACTGCATGCCCGCACTGTTCCAAGAGCTGCCGGGAAGAAGCATGAAGAGACAAGGCCCTGCCCTCCGACCGCACCTTCCCGGGGGTTCCTGGGGGCGGACAGACGACAGAGGACAGAGGTGGACGGCACCCAAGTAGGCGGGTGAAGCCGCCGCTGGAGGGACAGTAAAGCCGCAGCACCACCCGGGGCTTCTGGACAGCACGTCCCCACGGAGGGCCCGGGAGCCCGGGAGGATGGCCCTCTTTCCTCTGTGTCGTGGGCACGACACAGGACTGTGCTTTGGAGACTGTGAACATTTCAGCTATTAATTCTGATTATTGCTCGTTAATTAAAATTAAAAATTAAGCGTGCATGCGTTTTGGCACCCATCTGTTGTTTAGAGCCCCCGGTGCTCCACAGCCGATTCGGAAGACGAAACCGAGAGACGCGCTGACGATCTTTAGGACATTCCGGACGATAAATCTTTCTTAGAGACAAGTCGACGCAATAGCGACTCGGTTTCTGTGAATTAATCTGTGGACGTAAATATTCAGAGAGAATTCGGCCTGTCAGAGGACATTAAATGGGTCGTACTTAATTCACATGGGAGTCGTGACTCATTTCTTTTGTTGTGTTGAGTTCTTCTCACGTTTTTGCTTTGTTTTGCAGTCACACGGGTCACTGTCCCCGGGGAAAGGTGCACGTGGGTCACCATCTTTGCATGGCCCGACCTCAGGAACAGTCCCCGCACCGTCACCCTGAGTAGACGCTACCTGTGTCCAGCTTTTGGAATCAGCCAACAGACCAAGTGTGGTCCACGTCCTTGTCGGGGGCCTCGTGGTGGGAGCAGACGGGGCGCAGAAGGGGCAAGGGCTCCTCAGCTCCAGGGGAGACCCCGAGACCCGAGTCAGGGAGCCGGCTGGTCAGCCCGAGGCCTGTTCCCACAGGGCCTCACACCCCGAGAGCCGGGCGGGCGCGGGTCAGGGGAGGCGGGAGCCCTTCTCACTGCGGCCTGCAGGTGAGCGAAAGCTAAAGAGCTACCTCGACAGACAGCGTTTGGCGGGCGGGCGTCTCCGGGCAACGTTCCAGAAACACCTGGAGTTGAACAAGAGACACAAAGTGTTGGTTACCGCCCCCCCCCCCCCCCCCGCCTCTCTTCTGGACAGACCTGGGTGCCCCCGCCCCCACGTCCACTCGTGGCTCAGCGGTGGCCCACTCCTCCGACCTTCCACCCCGGGCCCCAGAGCTCCGGGTTTCATGCCTGGAGCCCCCCCACCCCCCAGCTGGGCAGGAACTCGGCTCACAGATTTCCACCCCTGCTTCAGATGGATCCCTCGCCCCCACGCGGGATCTCCACCTCAGTGGCTTACCACAAAGACCCTCCGTGGCATCAGCGTCCACACTCATCACACCGTCCCCCACACCTGAGCCCCGTGAGGGCCTGGCTCTCGCCCAGTACGCAGCACGGGCCCTCACCTCCTCCCGCTGCCCTGCAGCCATCCCAGGGCAGCCCTGCCCTCCCCACGCACAGCCACATCCCTCCCGGCAGGGCCCCCCGTAGGCTCAGCTCGAGGCCCGCGGACGGCACTAAGATATTCTGGAAGGATCAGATCATCTGGCTTGCACGCTGACCCCGGGCCCGGCACCCGACAGCTGCCACGTCCGATTAAACCGTGATGCATTGAGCACGACTCGGCGAGCGCCAGTCCGTGAGCGTGGGTGATGAGGCGCCAGCGATCCAGAAAGGACAGCCAGCACCGGGCACGCTGTTCTTTCGCCGCAGCCAGGGAGGGGTTTGCCCGCATCCCCACTGGAGGTGAATATCCCGTAAAATTAGCCATCTGGAAGGGGAAGTCCAAAAACGTAGCATCACCCTCCGGATCCTGTTGTGTTCTGCCCCTGAGACGTCAGAGTCCTTTTTCTGATGGGAAGGGCTGCTTCTCTCCACACTTGAGCGGGTGACTCTGGCGCCCAGCTCAGCCGTGCAGGCACTGCCCCCCAGGGGTCCAGGGACCCCTCCTCGATGGGAGCACCCCTCCCCCGCTGGCCCACCGGCTGCAGAGGCGCCGGCCAGCTCCCCACCGTGTGAGCCCGGCCAGACCACAGGGCCAACGGGATCCCCAGTCATCAGCGGATGGGGACCCTGGGTACAGAGCCCCACACGAAATCCCTGGGGCATCCCGTCTGGCAAGCAGACCAGCGGACGGAACTGGGGCCAACGAACCCCAAACCCGGCCAGCCAGGGCCCCCGAGAAAGAGCCCAAGTGGGACTGGGAAGGGGTGGCCAGTCAGGGACCCCGCGGCGGCCCCACTCCTCCCTGCCGCCCCGCATGGTGCCCCCCCCCCCATCGCAGCAGGTGGTCAATAAGCCTGTGTGGAATGTTCTCCAATCAACTCAGAGGCCTGTGGTTAGTCTCCCCCTTCACGGCTGTGGAGCGAATGTCGCCGCCCTGACTGCCCGTTCTCTCGGGGTCATTGATCCCGAGGAGTGGGGCTTGGCCTCCTGGTGCACCAGCAGGGAGATTTAAGAGACTCGGCGTCGTGATCAAAAACATAACCTAATGAATATGCACACAGAACACGGAGGGTCACACACTCTACCTACTGTTTTCAATGCTCATGAAATGTTCATGACGGCTGCCTGGAAGCTGGGCCATGAAACCAGCCCCCACATATTCTGCACACTGACATCCCGGGAGGGGTGTTCTCTGAACTCCTGGCAGGAGTGATCAGAGTCCCCAGGAGTCTGCAAACAGAGAAATAATTTCTAGAGCAGAAGACAAAGGACCGAAGTTGGAAGCGTCTCCATAAGCGGTGGGGCCAGACGTGGGCGGTGCAGCTGACGTGGCCCCTCGAGGAAAAGTGGCCTTAAACGCAGCCTCAGAACTGATGTTTCCAGGAGTGAGAACAACAAAATAAACTGAAACACTTAGAGGGAAAAAACAGACACAACATCCAACACTAATAAACTAGAAAACAACTATACAGCAGAGAGGAACAGAGCGAAGTTGAGAAACTTCTGGAAATTCAAGACGTGAAACAGACGCTACCGATATAGCATAAGGAGATCACAGCCACTTCACGGGCGGGCACTGAGCAGACGTCTGCGAGAAACTTACGGCCAATAAATTTGATATGAAGTATTTTTTAACGCTTATTTATTTATTTTTGAGAGAGAGAGAAAGCAGGGGAGGGGCAGAGAGAGGGAGAGAGAATCCCAAGCAGGATCCGTGCTGTCAGCACAGAGCCCAACACGGGGCTGGAACCCAAGAACTGTGAGATTATGACCTGAGACAAAGTTGGAGACTTAACCGCCTGAGCCACGCAGGCGCTCCTGGCCGATAAACTTAAAAATTCAGATGAAATTTCTTCCAGAATTTGTCCAAAATTTGGACAGATTCTTAGGGGGAAAAGTCTTCAAGAAGCAACAGAACCCAAGAGCCCTACGGTCATTAGAGAAATCCATCCCGTAACAGAAATGAGACCTTCTTACAGGGGTGCGTCCAGGCCCACGTGGCTTCATAGCAAGTCCTACCCGGCCCTGCACAAATTTCCCAGAGATGAGAAAGAGAAGAAACTCTCCAGAGGTCCTCTTGAGGCTAGCATAATTTCTTGCCAAAAACCTACTGAAGAGAGTTTTTAAAAGAAAAATTTCAGGGGCGCCTGGGTGGCTCAGTCGGTTGAACGTCCGACTTCGGCTCAGGTCATGATCTCATAGTTCGTGGGTTCGAGCCCCACGTCGGGCTCTGTGCTGACGGCGCGGAGCCTGGAGCCTGCTTCGGATTCTGTGCCTCCCTCTCTCTCTGCCCCTCCCCTGCTCATGCTCTGTCTCTCTCTGTCTCTCAAAAATAAATAAATGTTTAAAAAAAATTTTTTTAAAGAAAAATTTCAGGCCAATCCAACCCATAAACATAGGCACAAAAATCACAAGCAAAACATAATCAAACCAAATTTACCAGGGGAGCCTGGGTGGCTCAGTCTGTTGAGCATCCAACTTTGGCTCAGATCATGATCTCACAGTTTGTGAGTTTGAGCCCCGCATCGGGCTCTGTGCTGATAGCTCAGAGCCTGGAGCCTGCTGCAGATTCTGTCTCTCTCTGCCCCTCTCTTGTCTCTCTCTGTCTCTGTCTCTCTCTCTCTCTCTCAAAAATAAGTAAACATTAAAAAAAATTTAATAATTAAATAATAGACTAGGACTTCATGTCAAATGGATTTGTCCCAGAAATTCGAGGTCTCACACAGAGCAGATGTGACTAGCCCCACGACAGATGAAGGAGAACAAGACATACAGAAAAAGAATCTTAAAAACCCACCATTAAAAACAAATAAATAGGGGCGCCTGGGTGGCGCAGTCGGTTAAGCGTCCGACTTCAGCCAGGTCGCGATCTCGCGGTCCGTGAGTTCGAGCCCCGCGTCGGGCTCTGGGCTGATGGCTCGGAGCCTGTTTCCGATTCTGTGTCTCCCTCTCTCTCTGCCCCTCCCCCGTTCATGCTCTGTCTCTCTCTGTCCCAAAAATAAATAAAAAACGTTGAAAAAAAATTAAAAAAAAAAAAAAAAAACCAACAAATAAATAAAAACCCAGCACTCGTCAAAGCAAGATTTTTAAAACGTCAGTTAATTAAGAACACAAGGTAACTTTGATTTACCCAAGACGTCACACTCGGCTGCAAGACAATAAGATGTCTCTGACGTGAAGAGAAAATCCGATCCTTGTTTCCATCGCTGCAACTCACACACAGGCTGGAGGAGAAAAAGGAAAACAGCAAGAACAAAGGACAAGGATTGAAAAGGAAGCCAGAACAGTACCTACCCACAGATGACAAGAGTAGTAACTACAGATACACTGTAGGAATTAGTAAGACAGGGGAGCAAGACCGCAGAGGACAAAATCAATTATTTCCACGTTCATAAACAGCTAGAACATGAACATGAACATTTTGCAAGGTACCATTTACAAGAATCTGTTAACATGGGTGAGATCTGGAAGGGCATCTAACAAAGGAAGCCCTGAGACATCCAGAGAAATTTAGGACCCATCACAGAGAAGCACTTCAGAAGAACAGAGTGCTCACAGGAATATCCCGATTGACAGATCGGAAAAGCCAATATCGTAAAGACGTCGACCCCCCCAAACCATCTGCAATTTGTGGAACTTGACAAGATGAATCCACAGTTCATATGCAAGGGCAAGGGTCAGGAACGGCTAAAGCGTTCTTGAGGAACCCTAATAGACAGCTGCAGCCATAAAAACACAGTGGTTCGGACAGGGTGGCGGTGGCCCCAGGTTAGACAGAGGTCAGTGAAGAGTGGAGTGACCAGAATCAGAACAAGCTTCCATGGACACCGACACATGAGAGGGGTGGAGGCTGAGAGCCGCCAGGGAGCACAGTTCAGTAAGCGATGCGGGGCCCCGGATATCCGCGTGAAGACCCAACACCCGCCACGCCGAGGGGCCAACAGAGCTTTCCCGCAAAGGACTCTAGAGTAAATATTTCAGCCTTGGCAAAGCCACATGGCTGGCCTCTGTCTCACCACTGAGCTCTGCCAGTATGTAAGCAGCCATGTGGAAACTTCTGGGCATGGCTGGGTCCTGATAAAACTTTATTAACAATAATAGGGCTACATTTAGCGCTGGGGCTATAGTTTGCTAACCGCTGCCATACCCAAAACTCAATCCTCCTGAACCACAGACCTAAAAACAAAAGACAAAACTTTATAGTTCTTAAAAAATAAGATACAAAACTACCTTTGTGACCTCAGGATAGAATGAAGCCCTTCAAAAGCCCAAAGAAAAATCCCTAAATGTCAAAGGAAAATGTATTTAAAAAATCCCTAAATGTCAAAGGAAAAGCTATTTAAAAAATAGCTTAAAAGTAAGAACCATGGCTCTTTCCGTGCCGATAGCCTTCTCGCAGCCTTGGTGAATGTTCCTAGAATCCACCAGACTTTCTGCAAGAAGTGTGGCAAACGCTAACCCCACAAAGTGACACAGCACAAGAAAGGCAAAGATTCTGTTTATGCCCAGGGAAAGCGGCATTATGACAGGAAGCAGAGTGGCTACGGTGGGCAATCTAAGCCGATTTTCTGGAAAAAGGCTAAAACCACAAAGAAGACTGTGCTGAGGCTTGAATGTGTTGAGCCCAACTGCAGATCTAAGAGAATGCTGGATATTAAGAGATGCAAGCATTTTGAACTGGGAGGAGATAAGATAAAGCGCCAAGTGATCCAGGTCTAAGCTTCATATTTTGTTACTTATGAAGATAATAAAATCTTAAGGTTATGTTCACTTCATTTGGTTGCAGTTGGTCTTTTGAGCATGAAAAAAACTAGCGCCCTCAATAAATTCCCTTTGTGGGGAAATTAATGCTTAAAAAAAAGTAAGAACCATGGATTATTAAATTAAATTATTATTAAATTAAATTATTAAATTAAATCAACTGTATTATACAGTTGAAATTTTCTAGAGTAGAACTTAACCTTTCTCAACAAAAATCAAAGAAAATAAATAGATGGATGAATGATGAATGGATGGATAATGGGTGGATGGATGGATGGAAAGGTGGATGGATGGAACGATGGATGGAAGGATGGATGGAAGGATGGATGGATGGACGGATGAGTAGGCAGATGGATGGATGGATGGATGGATGGATGGATGGATGGATGGATAGGTAGATGGATGAATGGAAGGATGGAAAGATGGATGGATGGATAGATGGATGGATGGATGGATGGAACGATGGATGGATGGAAGGATGGATGGATGGACAGATGAGTAGGCAGATGGATGGATGGATGGATGGATGGATGGATGGATGGATGGATGGAAAGGTGGATGGATGAATGGAAGGATGGAAAGATGGATGGATGGATGGATGGATGGATGGATGGATGGATGGATGAGTAGGCAGATGGATGGATGGATGGATGGAAGGATGGATGGAAGGATGGGTGGATGGATGGATGGACAGATGAGTAGGCAGATGGATGGATGGATGGATGGATGGATGGATGGATGGATGGATGGAAGGATGGAAAGATGGATGGATGGATGGATGGATGGATGGATGGATGGATGGATGGATGGACGGATGAGTAGGCAGATAGATGGATGGTTGGATGGTTGGATGGGTGGATTGATGGATGGATGGATGGATGGATGGATGGATGGATGGATGGATGGAAGGATGGATAGAAGGATGGGTGGAAGGATGGATGGATGGATGGATGGATGAGTAGGCAGATAGATGGATGGATGGATGGGTGCATGGATGGATGATAGATATAATAACAGATATACTAACTAGAGAGTTGGGGAGAATTACTTCATAAGGTACACATATATCAAAACATCATGATGTACTTTAAATATCTTATAATTTTGTCAATTATAAGTCAATGAAGCAGAAAAAAATAAGAATTAAACAAGCTGACACTAGGTGCACCTGGATGGCTCAGTCGGTTAAGGGCCCAACTCTTGATTTCAGTTCAGGTCATGATCTCACCGTTGTGAGACTGAGCCCTGCGTCGGGTTCTGTGCTGAGCATGAAGCCTGCTTAAGATCCTCTCCCTCCCGCTCCCTCTGCTCTTCCCCCACTTGCACACGTGTGTGTGCACACGCTCTCTCTCAAAAAATTTTTTAAAAGAATTTTTAAAAAACAAGCTGACACTAAAAAAATAGAATCTTTTTTAATTTGTGCAGTTTTTTATAGCTCTGATACATTTTACGATTTAAAGAAAATGTTTCAAAAAGCCATAAGGGGTTTCCGTCAGGCATCCACCACATTTTAAGCAGCCCCCTCCCCAACCTCGATGGTCTGTAAAGGGAATCCACGACACTCCCTGGGTTCAGAGCCGAGTTCGCAGTGAGCCGCCAGGGCTCACGTGGTCTGGGGCTTGGGGAAGCCCAGCCCTGACGACCCTCCAGGGCCAGCCAGTGAGGACAGCTTGGGCAAGCCACCAACCAGCCCACAAGCGACCGGGCAACCTGGGCCTCGCCTTGCGCTCAGCCTGGGCCCCACTCCTTCTGACCCAGCTTCTGGGGGGCTGGCCGGCTTGAAGGGAGGGATCCCCACTGGGGACAGCAGGGTCAGAGCCCCGGGGATGGCCATGTGCTCCAGCAGGCTTGGCCGCCCAGGCCCCCGGCTCGCACACGCACACACGCCCCACCCAGCCCGGCCCCCACCCCCTCACGTGCCCTCCTCCCTGTCACACG
The DNA here is from genome assembly GCF_024362965.1 of Panthera pardus. Taxonomy (NCBI): domain Eukaryota; kingdom Metazoa; phylum Chordata; class Mammalia; order Carnivora; family Felidae; genus Panthera; species Panthera pardus. The sequence continues at coordinate 9,685,230 of NW_026526991.1, forward strand.
GGTGGGAAGAGAAGCCTGGCTGGAAGAGGGAACGAGACGGCCACCCGGGATCAGGTGACGGGGGTGGGCTGGCCAGGACCACCAGGAGGAAAGTAAGTCAACCATAAGATAAGCCCCTCATAGGCCAACTCGGGGCCGAGCGCAGTTCTCAAAGGCCCCGCAGACACGGCGGAAGGAGCCGAGCACAGAGGGCCCTCCGGCCGGGGCAGCTCCCGCACCGACGTGCACCCCACACCAGGGGGGCTGCAGGCCCCAGGCACACACACGGCACTCACCGCGTCGTGCGGCAGGCCTGGGTGGATGCGTCCCTGCTGACGAGGGGCGAGGAGACCCGCCTCACCTGCAGCCCGTTGGCCCCTGAGTGTGGGAAGACCTAAAGCCGGACCGGGGTGCCCTCCAGTCCCTTCCAAACCTGCACGCGCTGCTCCCTAATCCCAGCGGCTTTTCAGAGCCTGTTTCAAACTGCTCTGTTCTTGGTGAGTCGTCACAGGTACTTCAAAAACTACCCAGATGTCAAAATTTAGCTCTCCGTCTTGGCCTGGGAAGAGCGGTTCTAACATCTCCCAGAAACCCAGAGCACATCATGGCTCCGAAATGTCCTGTTTGGGGGACAACGGTGGGGTCGCGGGTGCTGGGGGCGAGCATCCTTACGCGCCCTCCGCAGAAGCCGGGGGAGGACGGGGACAAGCTGGCAGCCGCGGTCCCGGCGGCTCCTCGTCACTACCCGGACGGAAACCAGGGCGTCGTGAATCTCGGTGGGAAGAGACCCATGCTGCCCGCACACACCCAGATGCTGGCAGGACGTCTGGAACCACATCTCGCTGATTTATCACGGGGTCCCCGCGCCCGCCGTCCGGCTAATGGTTGTGGCCCGTGCGTGGAGAGACGGGGCTCTCACTTGGGAAAATCGGAAGCCTTCCAAGCTCACTGAGACCACAGCAGGTGAAGGCAGGGGGTCGGCGGCCACTTTGTCCACAAACGAGCCCCTCCCCCGTACGACATCAGCCACACACCCAGTCCTGAGGCTGTCGCTGTGGGTATGAGGAAGGAGGCTGGGAAGGTTCTGGAAACCGCCCGCTGAGCGCCAGCCTGGCTCGTCAGCACCGCCTCCCGCACAGGTGGTTCCCGAGAAGCCGGCGGAGGAGGAGGGACACCACCTTCGTTCTGACATAAAGGCTTTGTAGGAAACGGAATGTGAGGTAAAGGGCTTGTGTTTTCAAACCTAAAGGACACCCGGCGGCCAAGCAGGCACGAGGCGGATGGATGTGCGTCCCGGGCCTCACCGTGATGAGCGGGGACTCGGCCTGGCGCCCACGCGGGGACACCCCGTCACGCCGGCCCCGAGAGCCGTAAACGCGTTCTTGAAAGTTCCATTCCGCTGACACGTCCCGAGGGCCCAGCACCGTGTCAGGTTTGCTAGAATCTTCGTTGGGGGAGGGGCGCACCCAGGAGGTGAGCCCCCCACTTACCTGCAGCAGCGTGGGGCTCAGTCAATGTTGGAGGGGTAGTGAAGGTGAAACAAACGGGGGCTTTTTTTTTCTTTTCGAGGTGGTTTTGCCCCATTTAGCAAAAGAGACAGATGGTGTGGTCGGGCACACGTCTGAGGAACTTCCCATCTCAGAAAAGGTAGTGGAGGACCCAGGGGTCCCTTCTCAACTCAAAACTGTTTTCAAAATCACGGCTTTGTGGCTATTCATCAAACGGATTAGAGAAGCGCAGGAGTGTGGCCCCACGGCCCCCGTGCCCCCTCCTGCCTGCCAGGGTCTCCGAAGCGGAGCATCTCATGTCCGCTTCTGAGGGGCCTGCAGGCTGGCCCCGGCCGCCAGCTCGTACGGGTTTACTGTCCCGCCTGAGCCCGCCGCTGCCTCGCCAGACCTGGGGGCGCTCGGCCAGCACAGTGCCCTGTGCGTAACGGACCTCTGTGCCCCGGCCTCGCCCACTGGTGTGAGCTGTACGGCCGGTGCCGACTCCCCGCACACACCTGAGATGCCCTCTTAGCGCTATTAACAGACGCGTCGAAGACGTAAGCACACCCATGTCAGAAATGAGCAAAACATCGTAACAGGAAAACACTAACTTCCTGAATGCAGAAATATGAAGCAGGAAACATGAAGACAAACACGAGTTTTCACTACTGTTGAATTCTGGAGTTGGATGAAGGGTGTAGAGCGTTCACCGTGTTGCCCAAGTAAACAAACAAATTTAAAAATATAGTAAGATGGGGGGCGCCTGGGTGGCTCAGCCGGTTAGGCATGTGGCTTTGGCTCAGATCATGATTTGTGGCTCGTGAGTTCGAGCCCCACGTCGGGCTCCGTGCTGACAGCTCGGAGCCTGGAGCCCGCTTCGGAGTCTGTGTCTCCCTCTCTCTCAGCCCCTCCCTCACTCGTGCTCACTCTCTCTCTGTCTCTCAAAAATGAATCAACATTTAAAAATAATTTTTTTTAAATATATAGCAAGACGGCCGATCCTGATGGTACCAACTGGGCCGTTTCCAGAAGCGTGGTGGAAATTCTGCTCCTCTGGTAACTAAAGAAGTACAGACCGAAACACCACAAATACCTTCACCATCCATCAGCCGCCAAGGTAGAGACGCAAAGGCATAAGGAGGGCCGTTTACCCTGCGAAGATTCAGGAGAAAGGAACTGGCATCTGTGCCCCTGGACAGCGAGCAAAGTGGCCAAAACTCTCGGCAGGGAGAATGTGGGAAACCACCCTGTGGGAAAGTTGTGCTTCGACAGTAATTAGAGACGGGCCCAGCAGGCGTTCACAAAAAAGTGCCCGATAACCTGAGGCACCCGTAACACACGGGGCAGCAGCCCCCGGTGGGGAAGCCCCTGCACTAATATAAATAAATACCGGACCCCCAGCTGTTAATATAAATACCGGACCTACAGATACTGTCCCAGTTTTGTGTAAAGAACGTGAGATAAGTGTGCCCTTTGCACACCTACGGGAAAGCTGGACCATCACACGCCCAGGCGATCCCTGCGGCGCTGGGTTATGTCGTGGCCACGGTAGCACCCATGGGGAGGGCGCTGGTGGACATGGCCCCCCCCTTTACACCAGAACCCCCAGTCTCCCGGGGCCACCGCCCATAAGGTCCTCCTCGACCGCGTGAAGCCCGCCCAATGTCAATCTGGCCCGTTCCCACATTTGTAAAATGGGGGGACCCCCTAGGATCCCTGGGGGGAGTAAAGGAGTCCTCTGTTCACAGCTGTGTCCCCGAAAAGCACGCGTTAATGTCTTTCCGCCCGTAATCTGTTGATGGGACCTTTTTGGAAAGAGTCCTTGTCAAGAGCGCGCAGAGCACTTGACCATCAGCAGAGCACGTCTCCAGAGGGTGAATTGCGTGCATTTTATCGTATTTCTACCCACGGCTATTTTCCCTATAACACCCGGTACTCCTTATTTGCTCCTTCAACCTTGTTCCGAAAAGGCAGTACGGCTGCTCGGGACACAGGCAGCTGTCCACGGTCACCGATCCCAGAGTCGACCGCCACAGCAGAAGCCGCGGTTTCTGCTGAACTGAGCTCACAAGAACAAAGGAGACACGTTATTTTGGGGCGGACGGATCAGGAGCCCCCTCTCCTGCGCGCCTGGGAGAAGCCAGCTCAGGGAACCCGTCTAGAAAATGTTTTGACAACAGGCTGCTTATATTATGCACTACTTTGCCCGCAAATTTCACTCCTGGGAAACTGCCCCGGGGGATCATCTTAAATACCGGACAGGGTTCACGCTCACGGCCCCGGGAAGAGGCTGCCCACTCACCAGGGGGCTCGCCCATCTGCTGCCGCCACCCACACCTGTGTCTGAGTTTTGTGGAAACCTCCAGGCATCTGACCTGAGTTTGTGAGTCAACAGCACTGGCACGAGGCCCAGAACTTGGAGACGTGTGGCTCTGGAGGGTGGAGGCCCAACCTGTCCGGCGCCCCAAAAGCAGCCCAGACGAGGATCCACACGCAACAGCTGCCGTGGGAAGTGGCCGGAACCCCCCCACCGAGGGGCTCAGGGAGGTGAGACAGGGAGGGAAGGGCCGGTGCAGCCTGCAGCCTCACCTGGGGGGCACAGAGGCACGAGGGGTCCGAAAGGGCTGCGGGGGAGGGGCCCCGCTCTCCAGCTGTCCCAGCCCGGGCAGAGGGGACCCCCACCCCACAACCACCCTCGGGCATCAACGGAGAAGCAGACGTTGGCGGCTGGGTGCGGGCAGCACTGGCCACCTCGGTGTCACCCCCAAACACCGAGCCCCGATTCCCATCTTCGGGACCCGCCCTTCACTTCAACCCCTTAGGAAGCCCGGGGGTGCCCCTCTGGCCCCGGCAGCCCTCCGTCTCCGGGCGACGGCCACCAGCTCGGCTCACCGTGGGGAGAGGTCCCCTGCCCAGGGCCACGGAACAGACACAGGGTGACACAGGACTGTCCCACATCCAGTAGTTTCTAAATGCCCAGAAGCCTGGGGACTGCCCAGAAGATCTCATCCCTGTGCATTTTCATTTCAAAGAAATTATTTCTAAGTGATTTAGAGAACTCACTTCCCCGTAAATACACGTTTGACATAGTGCAGAGCAGAGCCCGATGCGTGTGTGGGTGTGGAAACCTACACCCAGCCGCAGACCCGCGTCCCTCGTCACAGCCACCCGCGGTTCTCTCCGGGGGACTTAGGGCTCCGATCGGGACAGTGACAAGAAGCGGAAACAGAACGTTCTCCAGGAGCCTGTTCGCTGAGGCAGGGGAGCAGAGGAGGCCCAGCAGGCCCCAGGAGTCACCGGCCCGGCCCGTCTAGGCCCCCAGAGCCCCTCGGGGACACTGAACCACATCCCCTTCCTCGACCCGAATGCTGTATCGGTCCGCAGCGGGACAGAGGAAGTGCAGGCTTGTGAGGGGCAACCAGAACACTGCGGACAAGCGTCCCCGATGACCTGGGAAGTGGCCGGTGGCACAGGTACTCCGGCCGGGACTCCACCCTGGAGAGGCCCTGTCCAGCCACCCCGCTCGGTCGTGGACTCGACCCAGGGGACCCCGTGTTCGCGCACTCTCTGTGCTCTCGAGACTCAGCAGGAAAGAGGGCCCGAGCCGGGTCTGGGCAGCGTTCTCTGGGGGCTGGGGGTCCACCTGGACCGGCCAGTCCCACCCCCACCCCCTGGGAGCAGCCGAGGGCCGAGCCCTGCAGGAAAGCCACCCCGCATCCCAGACTTTCCTGCGGAAACAGAAACGATGTTCCCGAAGCAGTAACGACACTGACCCAGACGGTTACTCCCAAGTCTTACAGCAGAATAAGGGTGGTTGGTCTCGGGAGGAAAGCTCCGAGGCAGCCGTTTCTGAAGGTCCCTGGTGCCCCTGAACGACCTCAGGGAACGCAAAGGCCCAGCTGAGTCATTCTGCGGACAAAGGCCCCAGGATGGTGAAGCAGGTGACCAGCAGAGGGTGGAGGGAAGTGGAAGGAAGGAGGCAAGGAGGCAAGGGACCCAAGACAGCAGCTGGGGTCACACAGACGGGGAAGTGACCCCGCGTGGCCACCACAAACATGGACGTGCTTCACAAAGCTGACAAAGGCTGATAAAAACATCTCCCAACTGGACCGGAGAGCAATTAGGCGGAAGAACCCCGCCTGAACGTGACCTTCAAAGAGTGCGGCAGGGACGACGGACGGGGAGGCAGGGGGACGCGAGCACCAGGCACGGACACAGCCCACACCGTTCCTCTAAACCGGGCAAGATCTGCAAACACCGGTCACAGATGAGGTCCCAGAACAGAAACCACGATAACCCGGACAGAAGCCCCAAGCGCGCGGACGGTAAGTCAACACCAGGAGACAGGACAGAAGCAAACAAGGTTTAAAGCCGGAGGGTGCAAGTCTACGCAGTTTCACACGCACACGAATAGTTCTCTGGCTGCAAAGGAGATCAAAATCCTAAGCAGTGAGCTCCCCAGAAGTACCAACAAGGGGTTCCGTGAGTGGGAACGTGAAGGGCGGTTCTGGGGGCGCCCAGTCCCGATGCCGAAATCAAGCGGGATCCCTCCACGGCCTTGGAAAACAGCCGGTTCTCTGGAAAAGCCGGGGAAAGCAGGCAAAACTCTGAAAACCAACGGCAAACACCAGGTTACAAAACATGGTTACTTACAAAAGAGCAAAGGTGCTCGTTCACCTTCGGGAAAGTGTCCACTCGGGGCCCGTGGCACGGCTCCGCCCGTGCACTTGAGGGTTCCAACAGGACTCATGTCTCTCTGGGAGACTAACCGGCTAGAAAGAGGATCCAAGACCCCCCCGGAAAATGGGTTTGAGCCCACAGTTCCAACGACGAGTGCTTGAGAGTATCGAAAGGGGACTAATCTGAAGCACAGAAACCAGGGAGACTGGTTTGAATCCGTCTGAAGCCAGGAAGACTCTAATTCCAGAAGCCTGACACACAGAACAGGACGCACCGCGGCCCAATCTCACCTGCAAGTAACTGAAACCCCAGCAATGCGGGCTCAGCGGCACATTCCGCGGGCTGCACGCCTTGAGCACACAGAACCTGTACTCCGCATTCGGGGCAGGTTTGCATGAAGGCAGACAGGAACATGGGAGGGAGGGGGGAGTGGGGGGGAGCAGCCTGGGGTCTGAGGAGCTATTATGACATTTCCAACAGATCATAAAACTTATTTGGTAAAAATCAACCCTTCTTGATGCAGAGAGAGGAAGAAATATTTTTTTAATACTCTAGGAATAAAATAGCATTCCTTTTTAATGATAAATGTTATTTCTCAGTTATTCGCTCCCAAGGGTAACGGTGAAAATCTCCGTTACACTCGGGCTGCAATACCCACCATCGTTTAACGCGACTTTGTCGGCTTTCATCAACACACAACACACAACGGAAAGCAGAAAAGAAGTATTTGCAGGTGTTGTTAAACCTTGAAAACTGGGGGCAGAAAATCCACTGAGAAACTGAAAACAACTCTAGTGAACTTAGGAAGCAGACAAAGAGAAAGCTGAGCTGGGACCTGGGGAGGGAGGAGCATCTGTGACCAGAGGGGTCAGGGCAGGGACCCCAGGGCCCAGAGGCAGAAGTGTGTGCCTGGGTGGGGCGGGGAGGTGGGGGGCAGGGCCGCCCCTGCTCACAGGGCGACTCCTGGAGCCTCGGGGCCGCAAGTGGGTGAGATGAGACCCCCCACGGGGGCGCCCTCAGGCCACGTGTAGCCGAGATCACTGCCCCCAGGCCGGTGGTCAGCACAGAGGCCCAAGTCCGGTCCTCTCCTCTCCCAGAGACAGGCCTACTCCTCCCCCCTTCTTGGGCCCTTTGACACCAGGATGTGACTTGTGACGGGGGTCCCCAAGTCCAAACACTGTGCCCCTGGGGGAGCTACATCTCCCCGTGCCTCAGTGTCCCCGCCTGAAGAGGGGGTCGAGGATTGCACATCTGTGAGGCTCTAACGATTGCTCAGTGAACGCGGGGACAGTCACCCAATGGGACAACCCCCCACAGGATCATCGGGGCTCCTCGAACAGCTGCACCTGACCCCCAGCTGCACCTGGGCCGGGGTCCCTGTGGGGGCCGGGCCGGGGCCGCAGGGCTGGGGGGATGCCAAGGCCCAAACCAGGGGGCTCCAGCCAGAGCTCGGACTTTCATCCTGCCCCCACCCTGAGGGCTCCTCTCCTGTCCTGGATACAGACCGGACGTTACCAGAGGGGCCGTCCTTGCTCCCCGCCGGGCAGCGTGACGCTCCCACCCCCACGTGGGACACTGGGGCAGAGGGAAGACCGAGCCTGGGGTGCTCCTTGGACCTGAGCGACCTTGCACCCAGAGCCCAGGCTGCCTTGGGCCCTCGTGACTGGGAACCCCTGAATCTTCCTTTGTTTTCCTTTCTGCAGGGACACCCCCTTCACCAACTGACCTGTGCACACCCAGGGCCACTCCGACCGGGGGCCCGCACGGAGAACTTGGGGTCCAGCCCCTCAGCCCGGGCCCCTGAGACCGGCAGCAGGGAGCTCGGCAGGGTCACAGGACACGGCGGCCCCAAGAACCCCAGCCGGCCGCGCTTGGCACCGAGTGAGAAACGGCAGGAAACCAACATTTAAAAACCGAGTTTACGGCAGCCCCACATGGCGACTCTGTTGTAAGAGCAAAGTCCACAGGGATGCGGGGGACCCGGGGACACCTCCGCGGCAGGGCCTGGGGCAGGACGCTCCGCTGGTGGGGACGGCACGTTCCTGGGATGGGGAGGCCACAGAAGGCTCTGGCTGGAGGAGGGACTCCGGACAGGGGGGCAGCCACGGGGACAGGGGGCGCGGCCGCACGGGGACCCGGGCCCCACGCCGAACCGTCTCTGCCCAGACGCTCACGCCAGCCGCCCTCCGCCTCGGGAAAGGATTCCCTTCAGGAGCAAAGCCCAGGTCCCCGGGATCCCGCTTGGAGCCACACGACAGGGGCACTTGGATGAACTGTCGGTTTTGACTTCACAACTTGGGACTGAAAACCTCGCTGATGGCTCTCGGCACACGCTGGGGTCTGTAACGTGGGGCCTGGCGTTCGGGGAGGCCCGCGCGTGGCCAACGGCAAGAACACACAGGGTCAGCGACGACGCTGCCCCGGGCCGCTGGTGACGCGGAGTTTACCTGCAGCCTCCCTCCCAAAGCCACGGGCACCACCGAGGACCTTTCGCGGGCAATGTGGCCGCTAGAGCCGAAAGGTGCACGTTTAACGGGCCGCGGCTGCCACGCCTGCTGGTGGGGACGGTGACTAAAACAGAGGCCTCAGACACGGGAGACGGAGTGCTGTCCCGGGACCAGCCAGGCCGGGCCCGCAGTAAACACAGTCCCCGACACCACGGCGGCCCTGGATCGAGGTTTCTTTCTCAGGCTGCAAGGACTCTGGGGTGTGGCTGACGGAGAGGCGGGTAAGAGCCCCACGCGGAAGAAACCGGCCCACCCCGTGCTCCCCCCACACACACCCGAGGCCGGAGCCCGCTTTGCGCCCAGGGGGCCGGTGGCACGGCTCGGAGGTGGCAACCTGCACGCGGCTGGGTGTGGGCCTGGAGGGAGAAGCTGGCCACGGCGGGGTCGTTGCTGGAAGTTCGGCCCAGATAGGACACCCCGGGGGTCCAGCCGCCCCGGGCGACCCCACCCACCCGCCAACCCACACACGGGCTCCACGTGACGCCGTGGGTCCCCCGGCCAGTCGGCCTGGGCTGCTTCCCCGCCAGCCGGTTGGGGCGCAGCCGTTTCGTCTCAAGGGCTCAACAGACTCGGGGGCCTTCAAACGCCCCTTCCCGTGCTCTGCTCCCTCTCCCCGAAACTCATGAGCACCACCGTGGCTCCCTACCCCCCCCCCCAGGACATTCTCAGCGTCCCCTGCTCAGGACCATCGCTGCCCCTCCCGGCCCAGGTCCCCCTGCACCACGCGTCAGCCACGCCAGGACTGCTCAGGACCCAGTTTCACGTTTAGTGTCAGGCTTTTAGTCACAAAACAGAACGTGGAGCCACGACAAGGTTGGAGGGAGCTTAGCTGCACATCACTGAGGGAAAGAGGCCAGAAAAGGCCACATCTGGGGGCGCCCGGGGGGCTCAGTCGTTAAGCGTCCAGCTCTGGATTTCAGCTCGGGTCATGATCTCACGGTTTGAGCGTTCGAGCCCCACGGCGGGCTCTGTGCTGACAGCGTGGAGCCCGCTTGGGATTCTCTCTCCCTCTCCGTCTGCCCTCCCCCACTCTCCCTCTCCTCCTCCTCCTCCCCTGCTCATGTGGGAGCCCCCTCTCTCTCTGTCTCTCTCAAAATAAGTAAATAAACTTAAAAAGGAAAAGAAAAGGAAAGCTACATATGTATGCTTTCAGCCATAGGACATCTGCAAAAGGCAGAATGACGGCGACAGCGAAAGGACCAGTGGTGGCCAGGGGCGGGGCCAGGGGCCCGTCCCCAGGCGGGGACGTCAGGGCACCGGAAGCACTGTGTCTGGTACGTGACGGCGGGCCCGCGCCCTGACGCAGCTGTCCCAACCCACCCCGCGTACAAGACCGCAGCTCGCTACAAACGCCGTGAGAACGACGTGTCCACACGGGGGCATCCGTCACAGCAAAGGCACCAGCCGGTGGGGACGCTGACGGCGGAGGGGGCTCTGGGGGCCTATGGGAAATCCCTGCACCTTCTGCGCAAGTGCACTGCGAACCGAAAGCTGCTTTAAAAATTAAATTATTGGGGTAGAGAGAAGGGAAGGTGGGTGATGGGCATGGAGGAGAGCACCTGTCGGGATGAGCACTGGGTGTTGGGCGTAAGCCAATTTGACAGTAAATTATATTTAATATAAAAAAATAAAATTAAAATTAAAAAATAATAATAATTAAATCTATTAATTTAAAAACAAACAGGGGGGCCTGGGTGGCTCAGTCGGTTAAGCGTCCGACTTCAGCTCAGGTCATGATGTCACGGTCCGTGAGTTCGAGCCCGGAGACAGGCTCTGTACTGACAGCTCGAACCTGGAGCTACTTGGGATTCTGTGTCTCCCTCTCTCTCTGACCCTCCCCCGTTCATGCTCTGTCTCTCTCTGTCTCAAAAATAAATAAACATTTTTAAAAAACTAAAAAACAACAACAACAACAACAGACACATAAGCCCCTCCCTGGCCAGGCAGGCAGGCCCTCCGGCTGGTGCTCCGCGGTGGGGAGGTGCTGTGCAGACTCCCCTCCGCCCACCGGCTTGTGCTCCCGGGGACCCTCCTCCCGGAGAAGAGGTGCCTCTCCCGCCACCCCCCTGGCCGCACTCCACCTGGGGCCTGCAGCACCCAAGCCACCGGCGCCTCCACGACAGCGGCCACGGGAGACGGCGCTGGGCCCGCCCTTCCCATCCGGCCCGCCTTCCCCAAGGTTGTCCGCCGACGGCTCTGCCCGCGAGCCCAGCACACGCGTTTGCTCCCCGCCAACCCCCCCCCCCCAGAGCCACACACAGCGGGCCGTCCCCTCCCCCATCCCCACCCCCACGCTCTGCTCCCGCCGACGCAGCCTGGCAGCGACCGCTCTCCACGGGCAGTGACCGCGCCCTTCAGCTCACAGTCAGACAGCGGCTCAGCCTCGGCCCGTGTTCGGGGACCTAAGGGCTGTGCCCTGCGCGCTGTCTTTATCAAAGGCCCGCTTCTCACAGGGACTCGAGAGCTGTCGTTTCAGAACGTCGGCACGGCGTCCCCGCATATTTCAGCGGAGTCGCCCCTGGGCCGGTGCCCGCCGCAGCCCTCAACAGGTGACACGAGCAGGGCGGAGAGCAGACTCCCGCCACCCGCCACGGTCGTCGCAGACCTCGCCTCGGTCCAGCCCCCAGCAGCAGGCGTGGAATCCCGACCTGATAGAGGCCGTTTATTTCATGTCCCGGTGCCTCGGGTTCCCCATCCGAAAGTAGGAGAGCGAAACCTCTTACCGTCAGAGTTGGGAGAATTCCTGAGTTACTGCGCAGAAAGCACCTGTCGTCCCCACCCCCGCCCCACTCCGTTCCTCCCAGTTTTCCAGGTTTCCCGCAAGGCCCCAGGCAAGGCCACCGCGCCCCCCCCCCACCCCACCCCCCCCCCCCGGGCGGAGATCCAGTGCCCCGCCTCTCCCCAAAGGGCAGGGGCTCATCGTAACCCCCCTTTATGCATCCACAAACTGCGGTCTGCAGCACATTCTAGAACACTGAGGGGTCTCCGGGGGGCCCCCAGGCCAGTCGGGCGCAGCCAGGGGGCGGCGAGAGGCGCGTGCGGAGGCGCAGGGACCCCGCCCGGCCCGACCCCCGCGCCCACGATGCCCGCCCGCGTCCCCACGCTGCCGGCCCCGGGGCGCACCCACCGTATGTGGTTCGTGTGCGACATCCCGGGCATCGCGTGAGCCGCCGGCACGTGTGGGTGCCGGTGCCCGGCGCGGGGGACCGGCTGCTCCGAGCGCTGTCGCTCCCCGCCCGGGGCCCCGCCTACTTCCTGGCTCACGACGCGCTCTTCCATCTGCGGGCGCTGGCGGCGCACGCGCGGACCGCGCTCACCCACGCGGGCGCCGTGCCGCTGGGCGCAGCGCGGGGCGGTCCCCTCTGTACCCTCTGCGGCAGTGCCGGGCCCGCGCGCACGCACCCCTGCACGGTGCGCGGGCGCCGCATCCGCAAGATGGACCTCCGCTGCCCCTGGGTCGACAACTGCGTGGGCGAAGACGACCAGAAGTACTTCGTGCTTCTCGCGCTCTACACCGCGCTGGGCTCGCTGCACCTGCCGGGCGGCTCGGAGGCCCCGCCCTGCGCCGCTACGCGCGCGCGCGGAATGGGACGCGCTCGGCTCGCCGACGCCGCGCGCCCCCGTGGTCTTCCTCCTCTCGGTGGCCCTGGAGGGCTTCGTCTTCGCCTCGGCGATGTTCGCCTCCCAGCTGCGCGCCATCTGCCCCGACCGCGCCAGAATCGAGCAGCTGCGAGGCGAGAGGCCGGGGACGGGCCGCACGTCTGCGTGGATGAACTTGAAGGCTGTCTTCGGCCACCGCCTCTCCCTGGCCTGGATCAGCCCCTTTGCGTCCCCGCAGCCTCGGCGGCAAGTGGGCTCCCGCACAAACTCGGCCACCATCCGCCCAGTCTCCGACAGGGGTTTTGGGGGAGAGGCAGCGGCACTTTAAACAAGAAGCCACCTTGTCTCCGGGCCACAGATAATACCAGCACGACCGAGATAATAAAGCCCCAGGTGCTCGTGTGAGCAGAAAGTGGGGCCTGGACCGCCAGGCTCCCCGGAAAGTTCCTAAGGCCAGACCTTTGCCCGGCAGGGAAGTGAAGTATGCTAGTGCTTTCCCGTGGAAAACAATTAAATCCACAACACCTACGAGTTGGTGTCACTGGGGTGCCTGCAGACCGCCCTGCCCTGCCCTGCCCTGCCCTGCCCCGCCCCGCCCTGCCCTGTCCTGGCTGCTGTGGGGAGCCGCGTGTGCCTTATGCGATGCTGAAGCTTCCTTGGGCCCCGACAAACTGTTTTCTATTATCTCTTGGATTTGGTCAGCCAATATTTTACTTAGGATTTTTGTGTTTAAGCTCGTCAATGAAATGCGCTTGTAAGTTTTTATTCCTTTATTAGCCTCATCTGTTTGTAACTTACTCTAGACCCCCTAGCCATATAAAACGAGTAGAGTATGGCCCTTTTCCTATCTCCTGATCGACACTGGCACGAACTGTTGCTTGAACGTTCGGTGGATCTCACTAGTCAAACCATGGAGGTTTGGTTTCTTCTCTAGCTTTTTATGTTGAGATAATAGTGGATTGACACGCAGTTGTAAGAAATAACGAGAGAGTCCGTGTACCCCTCACGGGTTCCCCCGTGGTAACATCTTGCATAACCACAGTGCAAGGTCACAACCAGGAAATCCACACTGATACAATCCACTACCTTGATTCCGATTCCGTTCTCCCAAGTTCTCCATGTATTCACAGGGGTGGGGGCGGGAGGCGGGGGGGACTCTGTGTGATTTTATCACATGTGCAGGTCAGTGCAGACATCCCAGAGCCAACACACAGATACATCCAACTCCCTTCCTCCCCGCTTTTCGTCCCCTCAGCAATGACAGATCTGTTCTACATATGTGATTTTGTCATTGCAAGAGCGCTTTGGAAGTGGGGCCACACGATTGCATGAGTACGTCACCCTTGGAGATTGCCTGTTTGTTGCTGAGCAATATTCCGTGACACCCACTTTTAGCTATTGTAGGTACTGAATCTTCCCGTACAAATTCTAGAGTAAGTTTGTGTGTGTCTACAAAGAAAACCTTGTTGGGGCGCCTGGGTGGTGCAGTCGGTTAAGCGTCCGACTTCAGCCAGGTCACGATCTCGCAGTCCACGAGTTCGAGCCCCGCGTCGGGCTCTGGGCTGACGGCTCAGAGCCTGGAGCCTGCTTCCGATTCTGTGTCTCCCTCTCTCTCTGCCCCTCCCCCGTTCATGCTCTGTCTCTCTCTGTCCCAAAAATAAATAAATAAAAAACGTTGAAAAAAAAAAATTAAAAAAAAAAAAAAGAAAACCTTGTTGAGATTTAGGGAGGAATAGCATTAAACCTGTAGGTCAGTTTGGGGAGCAGTTGACATCTCCCTCTGGAGCCTTTCCATCCATGAACATGGTATGTCTCTCCATTCATTTCAGTCTTTGTTTCCTTCAGGAGCATTTTGTAATTTTTAGCATGTAGATCCTGGACGCGTTTGATGGATTTATACCCAAGTATTTCATTTTCTTTGGGTCAGTTGTAAATGGCATTGTGCGTTTCATTTCGGTTTCCTCATGTTGGTGCCTAGTGTGTAGAAATAGAACTGCTTTTTGTATGTTTGTGTCGTATCCTGCCACTTGCTGAACTCATTTTTCTGTTCTAGTTTGGTTTCTGTTTTGTTTCTGTAGATTTCTTAGGGTTTTCTGTCTAGACAATCCCATCATCTGAAAATAGTGACAGCTTTATATTTTTATTTCCAATAAATACGTCTTTTATCTCTTCCTCTTGCCCTGTCGTATCATCGGACGTTCAGTGCCACATTGGATAAGAGGGTGGAGGCTTTCTGCAGGGAGAGGTCTTTGCCCACCATTTCAGGTCTCACCCTCCCATGACTCTTTGATTTCTCCTTGCCTGAACTTACACATCTTTTTCTAGAAGTGTTTTCCTCTAGATTTTCAAATTTGTCACCAGGCCTTCCTCCTAACCCTTTTATTATGTTGTAATTGCTAGTTGCCCTTTAGTAATTCCACTTAATTTCCCTCTGTATTTTATTTACACTTTCTCTCCTTTTCTGTGGCTTTGACAGCATCAGTCTACTGATTGGCTTTTCCATAAATAGCTTTGAGCTTGTTCTTTCTTCATTATTGGTCCAAGAGATGTTGTCAAGCTCCTTATTTCACTGAGTTCTGCCCTTTTCTTTATTAATTTCTTCTTGCTTGTTTCCTTGGTGGAAACAAGACAAAACAAGGTGGAGAGAGGGGGTAACTTGGTCGGCCGGGGGTTTCCTTTAGCTGGACCTGGTGACAGATTGTGTGTGCAGAGGGAGGGGGCAGCATGGGGGACAGGAGAGGCTAGGACCCTCACCGGAGCCATCGGAGAGCTTGGCGGAAGGTGACACAGCTCCTTCAGCCCTCTCGTGCTGCAGGAGGGAGGAGGCGCTGGGCTTTGGCCGAACAACAGGTGATGCGATGACCCAGGAGGCAGTGGGCAGACCCAGCCAACGTCACTGAGCTTTCCCGACCCCCTCCGCGGGCAGGTGCCCACACCCAAGCAGAACTCGACAGCAGTGCCGGACATCGCAGGACAGGACAGCAGCCACCCCCAAGGGAGAGGGCTTCTCCCAGCCCCCTGGGCCTGTCTGAGGGAGTGCCCGCCTCCATCAGGGGACCCAAACCCGGGGAAGGGGAGGTGACTGCCTGCCAGGAGCAGGTGGGGATTGGAGCTGCCAGCCTTCCAACCTTCCGTCCAAGGGCCCCAGGGCACAGGAAACATCATCTCTGACTTCTTTATGCTGGCTCTCTGGGGAGCTCTCAGCCCTGCAGAAGGTGTTTATGAGCCTGAGACTAGACTCCCTGAATCCTCTGGGGAGCCCGAACACCTCGCCGCCCGGGTCGAGGCCCCAGGAGCTCTCCCGGTGTCCGGATGCCCCACTGGCCACCTGTCTGGCTGGAATTAGTCCTGGCGGTGGCCGCTTGCCCGTCACCCGGCCCACGACCTTCATCTTAACAGCAACATCCGTGTCCTCCTTGGAGAACCGTGGAGGACACAGGACAGCGGGGGGACTTGCCCCCCAAAGGCACGTCCGGCCCCCAGGTCCCACCACGGACCCCCGCTGCCCCCCAGACGGCACCCTCACGGAGAGGCGGCAGGGTGTGGCTGATCCCGCGAACACGCTGGGCGGGGCCTTGCGGAGCGTCCCTCCCGTAGTCCTGTCGGCTCCGAAACGCAGCCGCTCAGGCCGAGCCCTGGGACATCACAGGGTCTCTCCTCTGCCCCCTTCATCCGCTCACTCCTCCAGAGAAGTGTTGAAGTGTCACCCTTTCCCACGGGCCCTGCCAGCCGGGTGGGGTCCAAGCCCCGTCTCCGAGGCAGCCCCTGGGCACAGAGCCTGCTGCAGCAGGCACGACTGAACCCAAGCCCTTCCCCGACGAGGCGACTGGCTGCCCGTCCTCCCTGGACCTCGTGCCCTGTCCCCCGCTTCCTTCAGGCCCCGGCTGAGATGCCCCCTCACCCCCCGCCCAGGTCATCCCAGCCGCTGTCCGTCGGCTTAGCCTGTTTGCACCTTGTCTGCGGGGCCAACGAGCCTCAATTCATCAGACTCTTACTTGATTTTGTCCCCCCTCCCCCCGGAAGCAGAAGGAAAACTCCAGGGAACAGGAGTTCGCATCCATGGGAAAGGGGCTGCTGCTACAGCTGGTCAGTGTGGGGGACAGCAGGCCACTTTGTCACTCTGTCCCCTCCCGGAGCCCCTCTGTGACCCGGAGCCCGGCCTCCTCCCCCTCCACAGCTGCGTCCCCTCCACGGACCGCAGCACAGCGCCACTGGGACCGCCTCTCTGCTTGGCAAACGCACACCGTGGCAGCTGATGGCAGCCTGGCCGGGCTTGTGAGAGGCAGTGGCCCCCGCGATGGTGAGGCGTGTCACCCACCCGGCTGTCCTGCTTCCGGGTCCCCCGCCTGTGGGGAGGTTTGCTTCCCACTTGCCAGGATGCTCCTTCCCTGGGGACCCGGGAGCTCTTCCCCCTGAAGTGGGCGGCGGCCGGGCCTACTAAGGCCGAGAAGGCCCCGGCAGCTTCCCTGGGACGCCTGGCGGGCAGAAGGGGCTGGTGCAGGTCAGACAGCGGCTCCCTGATGATGGGGGGACACAGGGAAGGGGCGCCGGGGGCCCAGGGAGCCAGAGGGCCCAACGACGGTTCAGCAAAGTTGCCACCTGGCCGCCTCCCTTGCCCCCCAAAAGCTGTCCCGAGAGCCCAGCCCCCACCCGTGACCTGTCATCCCCCGCGTGGGGTCCCACGTGAGCAAAGACACCCGCAGTGAGGAGATGAGCCTGGTCTGGGGCCAGATTTTGCCACGTGAGGCAGCCCGTCTCTGGGAGGATTTCCAGCCAACCCGCCCAGGGGGACCAGGAAAGGAGGCCGGGGCCTTACTGGTGGCGAGAACGTTCCTTCGTTTCTCGTGGGATGCAGAGTTGGAAAGTGCCCTGACAGCTTCTTACCATCAACCCAGAAATCACTCTCCTCACATTTGCCCAAGAAAACAGAAAACGTGTCCACACAAAACCGGGCGGCAGATGCTCACAGCGCCCCCTTCTGATGCCCCGGCGCAGGTGCACCAGAGCAGCTACCGCAGGAGAAGGCTGGCAGCCCGTGGTCCCTCCACGTGGCGGCCCCCTCTCACCAGTGCAGGGACGAGCCACGACCGCCGGCCCTGCGACCCCCCCCCCATCCCCCGCGCGGACCACCGGCCGGTGCCATCTGGGTGGAGGCCCAGGAAAGACAGAGGCTGGGGGCACACACGGACTCCCGGCATTGCTTTGTGATGATCCGAGTTTTGGCACTTTGAGGAGAGGATCCTGAACGTCTCCCCTCTCCTCCTGACTTCTGAATCTGCTCCCAGGAAGCCACAGAAGTGTCCGGAGGCCGGCGAGCCTGTGGTCGACAAGGGCCATGGCACCTTCTCTAATCCGTGTCTGGGGTCTCCACGTGTCCCCACGACGCGTCTGCCCTTTTCCTCTCCGCCACCCCGCACAACTTCGGGAGTCTCAAAGTGCCCAACAGCCCCAGGGTTTAAAAAAAGGAAAACTTTAAAAAAAAAAATTTTTTTTAAAAGGAAAACTTTCCCCGAGTTATTCTCTTAAAGGGCCAATTTCCCTTACACAGCACATTGTGAGAAAAATTTAAATGAGGTTTTTGAGTATAGATTCAAACTGGTTACAAGATAATTGCTAACTCTAATTTTATACGAGAATTAGCTCACAAATATATAATTCCAACTAGCATATGGTGTCACTTTTATGTCTGTACAATTTAGACTTTTACCCCCAAAGTTATTTTAAATCTGTCTTGGGAGAATATTTAATATGAGTTTGCCAAATGACATTTCTGTGGACTCCTCTAGAGGTGACATTTGTCAAGCTGCCATTCGAGAGGTAATTTGTGTAATTTTCTGGGGTTCGTTATTGCAGATATCAGCAACCAATATGTCTTCCCTCAAAAAGGACATCAGTGGGTTCTCCGGAATCCACAGAAAGCTGTCTCCTCTGCTTTAAACTGGGGTGTCTGCGCATGGGCAGCTGATCGGGGGAGCAAGGGACAGTCAGCTCTCTGAGACCCTGGGGGCCACGGGCATGAGGGCACTTCAGGGAGAGAGACAGAGAAGGAGACAGAGACAGAGAGACATGGAGAGAGACAGAGCAGCACGGTGGAAGCCAGGGGTCGGGGGGAGACAAACATGAAGGTTAATCTGGGTCCTCACTACTGAGGCCACCTGAATGGGATGGGGACACATTGAAGAGGGAAGGGTTCCCCCCCCCACCATCCCCACCCAGCTGGAAGCTCGATGAATCAGAGCAGGCAGGCCTCAGTGGAGGGCACCGTGTCCGGAATCTTGTAAAGGCAAGTACCTAACAGGCCAATGGAGGCAGCTGCCATCCCTGGGGAGCTCAGAGAAGGGCACAGTGGGGGCCTCCGGGCCGACCCAGAGGATACCCCTGAGTCCTGTGGGGGGAGCTGGTCGTGAGGATGTCCCTGGGGCCTGACGGCCCACATGGACCCAGCAGTGAGCAGGAAAGGCCGGGGCTCACTTTCCAGAAAGTCCATGAGCCACAAACACAGGGAGACCCAGACACCTCCTGCCCGCCCCTGGCTCCAGGCACGCAGGAGAGTGACAAATGGTCATAACTCTTTGCAGCTGTCCCCAGAAAGAAGTGGGCCCCATAAGCCAGGATTGGCTCATGACTGCATGGCCGACGGAAGCACCATGGTGAGTTCCCAGCCTGGGCCCCCAGCCTAGCCCAACCCCCAGCCAACTGACCACTGACCAGCGACACATGAGCACATCCCGCTGAGATCAGAAGAACCTCCCCACTGAGTCCAGCTAAAGGTTCTGGTGCAGTGCATCATGGGCCGGATAAATGGCCGTTTAAGCCACTAAGCTCTGGGACTGACTCGTTACACAGCAACAGCTAACTGATACAAGGTCTATGAGACTCAGGTTCATATCATCCTTTTTACTTGATAGATAAAAAGACCGTTTAGATTATAAATGAGATACAGAGAGTAACTATAAACAAACACTTGAATACCTACCACCCAGCCTTTAAAAAAAAAAAAATGAATTTCTGAAGCACCCTATATGGCCCTCCCCAGTCCTCTTCCACCCCGGGTGAAACACCATCTTGAATTTTGTGTTTCCCATCCCCTGGCTTTTTAAGTCATTTTTGCACACCTGCAAGGACCCCTGGGTGATATGCTGCTTGGATTGGCCACCAGCGCGGTGTAAGCAGACCTCTTTGGCACACTGGGCCACACCGGGCCACACCGCTTTGCGCTGTCAACCTGAGGTCCCGGGGAGCGCTCACGCTGATGCACGTGTCTGGGTCACTCACTTTCATGACTGTATGGCATCCCGCTGTCTTGGGTTATTTTCATTTTTTGCAAAATTTCAAAACATGCCATGAGGTAGATTCCTGCACATGCCCCCATGGGCCCCACCCCCGGTGCGGAAGCTTCTCTAGGGTTCCCACAGGTGCCGCAGGTGTCCAGGTGATGCACAGGGACAGGCATGGAGGACCATCACCGTGCAACACGTGCACATTCTCTCCTTTTCTGTGTGGGCCACGGTGGAAGATGCCAGAACCGCTTTCAGGGACACGCATCTCCAACGTGGCTCATCCCACACAGGGGCTCGCGGAGCGACCACTCCAGACCAGCTTCCCAACATCCTCGCCGATACACGACATTGTCAGGCCGTGCACAGGACGGTGACACGTTGCTAATGCGTCTAGTTAGGGTTTTACTCGGCACTCGGAGGAACGCCGGCAGCCTCTCCCTTGGCCAGGCCTGTTCCTCTCACAGGTCCGAATCCTTCACTCATTCTTATCTTAATCTGGTTTCATTTTTGTCTTATTTGTCTGTTTCTTATTGATTTTCAGAAGTTAGTTACACATTCTGAACACTAATCTTTTGGTATCTGAACGCACTGCGAATATCTTCTCTCAGCGGCTGGCCTCTGTGTTCCATTTATTTATGCGGTCTTTGATGAATCTTAACGGAGCAGAATTTGTCAATTTTTTCCTTTTTGTTTGTACTTCTGGGGGGTCGTTTAAGAAATTATTCCTTAGGGGGCGCCTGGGAGGCTCAGTCAGTTAAGCGTCCAATTTCTGATTTCGGCTCAGGCATCATCTCATAGTTCATGGGATCGAGCCCCACGTTGGGCTCTGTGCTGACAGCGTAGAGTCTGCTTGGGATTCTCTCCCTCCCTCTCTCTATCTCTCTCTCTCTCAAAATAAATAAATAAACATTTTTTTAAATTATTTTTTAGTCCATGGTCATACTATGTTCTCTTATGTTGTCTTATGAAAACTTTATAAATGTTTAGACTACTACTAAGCCCTAATCCACCTGAAACTGATTTTTATGTGTGGAGTGAGGTAAGAATTCTTTTTCTTTCTCCTTCTAGATTTTAACCAATTTCTCCAGCTTCAACTATCGAACAACCTCTTCCTTACCCGTTGATTTGCGATGCCAGCTATATTAAAAAATCACACACAGCGGGGGCGCCTGGGTGGCTCAGTCAGTTAAGCGTCCGAATTCCTACGTTGGGCTCTGTGCTGCCTGCTCAGAGCCTAGAGGCTGTTTCAGATTCTGTCTCCTCACTTCTCTCTCTCTGCCCCTCCCCCCTCTCAAAAATAAACATTTTTTTTTTTAATTCACACACGGGAGGGGTGCCCGGATGGCTCAGTCACTTGAGCATCCGACACTTGATATCGGCTCAGGTCATAATCCTGGGGTCATGGGATCGAGTCCCACATCAGGCTCCATGCTGATTGTGGAGCCTGCCTGGGACTCACTCTCTCTCTCTCTCTCTCTCTCCCTCAAAAATAAATTTTTTTTTAAAAATTGTATTAAAAAATCACACATAGGGGCAGCTGGGTGACTCAGTCAGTTAAGTGTCCAGCTCTTGATCTCAGGTTCATGAGTTCGAGCCCCACATTGGGCCCCATGCTGGACGTGAAGCCTACTTAAAAAAAATCACAGGCACATTTCCATATAAACCCTTCCATCACACATTTCTTGCTGGGTTCTCTCCCCTCACCAGCACCTGCACTCTAGCCACCAGAGCCCAGTGCGTGCTCAGTGTACCCTCCCCCAGCGTCCACTTTCCCTGGGGCCCTGGCCTCTGAGGACTCCTTACTGCCCTGGTAGTTCGGTGACGAGTTGAAAAGATCTTGTAAATGTATGGCACCCAGCAATTTATAGCCGTTTTTGGCTGGATCATACTAGGTGCTTCATCCGCCACGCTGCCAGATACAGAAGTCCTGCTTCGTGCATTGCGGGAAGCCGAGCCATCCCGGCCTGAGTGGCGGGGCCCGGGCTGTGGACGGATCGGTGACCGCAAGGCGGCCCGCCGACAGGGAAGCTTCTTGTACTCCCGCTTTTAGGTAATTTGGCCTTAAAACTACCTGGGGTGTTGTCTGTTGGGGAGTTGCCCTCGACAGGCCCCCTGGGAAAAGAACCATTAGGAAAGAAAATAAGGTTCCGCAAGAAATTGTGCGGCCTTACCTTTAGCCCTTGCCATCCCCCATGGAGACTCCTCTACTTACAGGAAGGATGGCCTCATGAATTTGCCAGCAAAGGCGGCCAACAAAGGAGAGACATATAGATTTGAAAGTCCCTCTCTGGTAACTTAGGAGCGTATCTATGGACACAGGTCACTCTGACCCCTGGGCCCACTTGGCCCCCAGGAGGCATTCCAGATGATGATTGAACCTTGTCGGTTAAAGTACAGAATGGTTCATTGGTTCCTAGGTGCATTGTCTCTCTGAGAATGTATAAGGCGCGGGTTTCTAAGGCCCTCTTGGCCCCCTTCCTGGCACCTCGGACCCAGGCGAACACTTTTGTTCTTCAAAACCGTGAATGGTTCAGAGAAACAACTAAGAGGTCATGTCCCTGTAACTGTTCCACTTGAGGTGTTGAGAGATAAATGACCTTTCATGAAAACAGCAAAGCAAATACTTTATAGATTATAGATAAACATAGATACATAATAAAAATAATAAAAGAAATTAATCAATAGCAAAGGGCAGGAGGGAACGTTATGAGAGAACAATCATGTTATTTCTTATTGGGTGATGACACAAAGGAACGATTTTAGAATTGGGCAATGCCAGAAAACATAGATGACGTATGCTACAAGGAAATCACTAGCAAATGTAATGCCACATTTGCTACAATAAATCGGCCAGATCAACACACTGCAGTTGTCTGCGTCCATTTTATTTTTGTTTTAGTTTTGTTTTATTTTCACTTTTTCGCCGATGCCGTTCATCCTTCGGGAACCCCTGGACCTGCTGGAGCTGGACCCCGGCAGTGCATAAACCCCTCCACCATTCTGCTTGCCGTCCACAATTACGGAGACTTACTATCACCGTTATTGATTCATTCCATTGTGATGATTTCTGGCATTTCATTCTAAAACACAACCTGTCAAGCTCTTTCAGTGAAAGCAAACTCCTGGTCTTGGTCTGAAACTGTCTTTGCTTGTCCCTCATTCTTGAGTATTTTAGCTGGGTATAGAATTCCTGGTTGACAGTTTCTTCCCATCAGCACTTTGAGGATATCCCTCCCCCTCTGCAACCATGGATGTTGATGAGAAGTTGTTTTTAATCTAATTATCTTTTGATACTCTGCTTCTGGTAAAGTGTAATATTTTTATGTATTTGTGTGTGTGTGTGTGTGTGTGTGTGTGTGTGTGTGTGTGTGTGTGTGTGTTTTAATAATATCATTGGCAGGGCACCTGGGTGGCTCAGTTGGTTAAGCATCCGACTTTGGCTCAGATCATCATTTTATGGTTCATGAGTTCAAGCCCCGCATCGGGCTCTGTGCTGATAGCTTGGAGCCCAGAGCCTGCTTTGACTCTGTGTCTCCCTTTCTGCCCCCTTCTCTCAAAAATAAACAAAACATTTTAAAAAATTAATTATATCATTGTTGACATTTCTGTGTGGGGGGCAAGAGAGGAGTTGGAAGGCAGTCAGGTAAGAGGTATATTTATATATGTGGGAATTAGAACCCATGAGGCTCATCCTGATGACCTGAGCCCTTAAAAATGAGATCGCCCTTTCACTGGGCAGCATTCTTTCCCCTCATGAACCCACCTCTCTCCTGAAGGAGCTGCCACCTTGAGTCAGTTACTCAGTCTCACAAATGACCTGACAGTTTTCCACCCGGGCTTCAAATTAGAATCCTTGTGGAGATTTTTTTTTTAATGTTTATTTATGTTTGAGAGAGAAACAGAGCACAAGTGGGGGAGAGTCAGAGAGAGAGAGAGGCACAGAATCCGAAGCAGTCTCCAGGCTCCACGCTGTCAGCACAGAGCCCAATGTGGGGCTCAAACCCACAAATCGTGAGATCATGACCTGAGCCGAAGTTGGACATTCAACTGACTGAGCCCCCCAGGCGCCCCTAGATTTTTTTTAGTCGTAGAGTATATATAACATAAAATTTACCATTTCAAATGTACAATTCAGTGACATTAATTACATTCACAATGTTGTGCAACAGCACTAATTCCTAAACTTCTTCATGACCAAATGGAAGCTCCAGGCATCCCATAACCTCGATCCTACGCGCTAAGAATTTGACCAATCGAGGGACCCATGTTGGTGGAACCACACGGTATTGGTCCCGTGGTGTCTGTTTTATTCAGACATACGTATGCTTATATTGCTCTCGCGTTCCATCATTTCATTTCAACAAGATCAAGATGTGTATTTGTTCTCAACTATTTTGCTTAGTAGCAGATGCTTTCCTCAGTCCTGGAAACCCTACCTGTTACCTGTCCAAGCACAGCCTTGCACCACCCTCCTGCCCCTGTTCTGGGGTCTTCGTAGATGTGGCTAGACTTTCTTATTCCTCCTGCCTTCCTGTGTCTCTTCTTTGTGAGGAAGTGACTTCCTCAGATCTACCCTTAGACTCACTCATTTTCTCACCTGCACGTTGACCATTCGCCTGTCCGCTTTCACGTTCAATGACTGTTTCTACCTCTACGACCTCTGTTTCCCATCATCTGTTCACAACCTACCTCCTCTGTGCATAGCGTCCTAAGTTTGCCTTGTGGCTCCTGCATTATTTTTTCTCTTTAAATATGTTAAACATCCCTGTTTTAAGGGATCTCTTCGAATGTCCTGTCATCTCTCGCTTTGGGGGCACACGCTCCGATTTCTGTCTTCAGCTCCTGGCCCGCCCTCAGGGCAACCCATCCCCGGAGGACTTTTCCCCACGGCAGCCTCTTGTGCCCTAATTTGTGAAAACATCTCCCTCCCAGGACATGGGACTTGAACTAAATCTGGATAATATTTCTATTTTTACTTCTTAAACGGTCTTCCCGCAGGACAGGGGTATACAGCCCACCTCACACACACGCGTGATTCGGGTAAGGGCTTCCGCGTTCTTTCTAGCGACACTTACCGAGCACCTGTTCCGTGCTAGGCCCCTCTTAGCCAACTCCCGAGCCACCTCAAGTCCGGCACTTGGCTGACTGCCTTGCCACTACCCCGGCCTGCCAGTGGGTTTTTTAGTCCCCTTTTCATAAGGAAGGGGCCTCCAAGACTCCCCTCAGGCCTGTCCCCTGGCCCCTCTGAGGTGCCCGTGGGCCTTACTCCCGAGTCTTCAGCTGCCCGCCCCCAGCTTGGGGCTCCTTCTTCATTCTGGATCATGGGGACTCCCGTCCCTTTCATCTCCTCTGTGCGTTTCTTGAACCATCAGTCTCTGTGCTTGCAGATGGGGTTGGGGAGGGGGCAGCTGAAGGGAGTGGGGGGAGGTGGGGGCGGAGCTCAGGTGGGGGGAGGGGAAGGGGCTTGTGGCCCAGCAGCATCTGAGCTGGCACCGAAGCCTGGCCCTGAGGGAGAGACAGTCATACAGCAGGCGCAGGTGGGTTGAGACAGGAGTACGCCTGGGGCTGCCAGGACCTAGGAACCAACCTGAGTGGGGCAGGGAGGCTACGTGTCCCCAGTCACGAGAGCTCGGGGACCTGCACACCCCACCCGGGGGCCGCTGCTCCCAGCCCCTGCCTCTCTCTGCCCCTGTTCCAGCGACCCTACCCCGCCCGGGGCTCCTGGCCCTGAGACACTGGCCAGGTCCCCTGACTGCTGCCCCACAGGGGGGAGGGGAGGGGCTCTCAGGCTCCAGCGGGGGGTGGGATGGTGCGTCCAGGGATGAGGCCGAGATCACCGCTGAATCGATGTGTTGTGGGACGTCGGCAAAACCTCTGCCAGCCCCTTGCTCACTTGCAACGTGGGGACCCCCACCCAGTCCAGGGGCCTGAGCCACAGCCAGTCCTTCCCCATGAGCCACAGAAGGCAGGACCAGGGTGGAGGTGGGGACAGGCTGTGCCTGGACGTCTCCCAGGATCGCTGTGCCCTGGCACCCTGGGGGAGAGATATCTGCCCCGGAGTTCTCCCCCACGCCAGGAAGGGGGTGGCAGGGTGGGCTTGGTGGTCAGTGCCCCAGGCGTCTCCCCAGGGGTACCTCTGAGGCCTCTGCCCAGCTGGGATGGGGACCCCCAAGCCCCCGCCAGGCCACCTGTGCCCCTCTGCCCACCACCCCACACCTGTCCAGCTCCTGTCCCTGCATGTGGAGGTGCCATAAGGCCAGAGCAGAGCCAGGACCCTCATCAGCATCCCCACCTGGGAACGGATGGGACTGGCCTCGCCCCCAGGCTCCTGGCCTGTGCGGGTGAGCACGTGGTGTCACCGGGACACCCTCAGCCCCGAGGCCTCTCTCGTTGACCGTCTTCTCCCAGCCAGAGCGCGAGCCCCCACCTTCTCCAGCCGTCTCCCTGCCTCCTCCTTGCACTGGGGAGACTCTTGTCCTTAGCAGGCCTTGGGGGTCGGTGATGCTGGGTCACCTGCCTCGATGGCAGGGCAAGTGGCTCTAGCTGCCAAAGGGAAGGACTCAGGAGGGGTGGGGACGCAGGCAGCTGCGGGAAAAGGGAGAGCAGGCCCACCCTCCCCCTACACACCCCCCTCCGGGCTTGGTCCCGGCCACTCCTCTGCAACATTGGGCTCAAACAAGCCTCCGCCTCCTCCCACCAAAAAAAGGAAAAAACACAGCTAAAAACCGGGAAAGTTTTCTAAACGAGCATCTGTCGGAAGCACAGGGCCAGCAAACTCAATTATAAGCATCTCCGGAAGCTGCGGAAAAATCAATCTCCTTTCATCGTGGACATAATGAATTCTCCATATTCCTGCCCAGAGAGGGTGGCTCCCGGAGCTGTCCGGAGCCTGGCAGCTTTTCCGCTCCCCACAGCGTCCCAGGAGGGTGCAGGTGCCCCGGAGGGTGCTCTGTTCAGGGCCTGGCAGCTTTCCCGCTCCCCACAGGGTCCCAGAGGGTGCAGGTGCCCCGGGGGGTGCTCTGTTCCGGGCCTGGCAGCTTTCCCGCTCCCCACAGGGTCCCAGAGGGTGCAGGTGCCCCGGGGGTGCTCCGTCCGGGGCCTGAGGGACACAGGCTGGAAGGCCAGGCGGTGCCACCACCTGAGGAGTCAGCAAAGCGCACGTCCACCAGGGACCGCGGTCCTCCTCGCTCAGAACCCACCCCCTCACCTGAGCGAGCCCCCAGGCGGTCCTGCCCATGGGCTGCGCTGGGGCCGCTTCGTTAAGGGGAGCACGTGGCTGGTCGGAGCACGGCTCACCCCCACACTGGTGTGGCCAAGGGAGGAGGGCGGGCTTCAGTTCCACGGGTTGGTCCTTCCGCGTAGACGTTCTTCCTGACCGGCCGGTCAGTGGGGGAATGCAGACATGGACAGGATCGGTCAGATGATAAAGCTGCGCCCTGCCCCCACCCAGAGGGCCCTGCCCACTTCCTCTGCTCGGGGACAAGGACGCACAGCAGGGGGCAAAGCCCTCCCTGGCCCACGGGGCTGGGGAGCTGCCCTGGGCCTCCCGGCCCGGCCCCCCCACCGTGGACACGGGGAGGTGAGAGCCCCTGACCCTGGGGAAGGAGCAATGCCAGCAGCAGCATTCCTGAGCCCCCAGGACCCCCGCTGCCCCCGCGCGACTCCAGACGACCCAGGGCGGGTGTGTCACCACCTTGTGCAGCCGGAGCTCGGAGCTCAGCACCGTGCGCCCTGGCCAAGCCCCACGGCGGCAGGGGACGGCCAAGGTCGTGGGGCTCCACTGGCTGGCCTGTGCCCACGGGGATGGGCCGGGCCGCCCACCGTCTGTGGGGTCTGGACTTGACCATCCACGGGCCTGCCCTCCCCCACCCTCCAGGATGACCCGGCCCCACCTGGCTGGGCTGGACGGCCAGAGTGGACCCTCGGTCGGGTTGGGTCTCCAAGCATCAGACCTGCGTGGTCAGTGGCCTGCTGACCGGGCGGGCACCTTTGAAGCCACACAGTGCACGAGGGACGGCCCGGGGGGCCTGGAAATTCGGCAAGAAGGTGACAGGTGGGTCCCTGTGCTCCTGGACTGGTGACACACAGGGAGGACACTGCCCGGGGCTAGTGCCACAAAGGACTTCGCTGAGCAAAGGGACAAGGCCGTGGTGGGGGACGATTCTGGCAGCCTGGGGTCATTCAGGGTAGGCCTGGGGCCCGGCCGCCGCCAGGACGATCTTACCGGGACCCCTTAGTCACCACCGTCCCCTCTGGTCCCCCTGTGCCTCCCAGTGACTCCATCCCACCACCGCCCAGGCCCTGGGGCCTCCAGGCCCCCTCAGACCGTCCTCCCGCCTGAGCCCCCAGCCAGGCCAGGAGCCGCTGGCAGGGCCCCATTGTTCTCTCTCAGACACGGGGGACTGTAGGAACTCAGCAGCAACAGGACGGTATCCGAGGCGGACTTCCGGAAGATGTTTCATTAGAGAACACAGTTAAAGGAGAAATTGATTTCTGGGCAGGAAATGACAACAAAAGAATTAGCCCAAGTGGGTGGAAAGGAGCACCTGTGAGAAGCCAGAAGGTCGGCTTTGAGATGCTAATGCGCAGGGAGTGCAGAGGAGGGGGGCCTGGGGGGGGGCCTGGAGGGGGGGACCTGGAGGGGGGGACCTGGAGGGGGGCCAGGAGGGGGTCCAGGAGAGGGGGGCCTGGAGGGAGGGCCAGGAGGGGAGGCCAGGAGGGGGGACCTGGAGGGGAGGCCAGGAGGGGAGGCCTGGAGGGGGGCCTTGGAGGGGGGCCTTGGAAGGGGGCCAGGAGGGGAGGCCTGGACGGGGTACCTGGAGGGGAGGCCTGGAGGGGGGCCTGGAGGGGAGGCCTGGAGGGGGGCCTGGAGGGGAGGCCTGGAGGGGACCTGCCCAGCAAGGCCTGGAAACCCTGTGCTCAGGCCCTGTGGCCCTGGGCCTTCGGGACCTTGCCGTCTTCCATCTGTGCTCAGCCATCCTGGGACCTGGGAGGGGCCACTCACCAGCTCTGCAGTCAGCAAGCCCACGCTCTCCGGGACCACAGGCCACAGGTCAGGGGGCCACAAGGAGGCCTCACTGTGGGCGAAGCTGTCTGGGAATCAGGGGTCATGAGCGAAGTTCCACGGAGCAGGCGGCTTCCGTGTCCTGTGGTCAGCAGTCAGAAATCCCCGGTCCCCGGCGACCACAGCCATGCCCTATCCCACCCTTTCCCCCTGCCTGGCCATGGGACTGATGCCCGTGGCGCCCTCAGGGACCATGGACATCCTGACCCAGAGGAGCCCAGAGTCACCCAGACCACTGTTAAAAAAAAATTCAACCGAGTACATTTAAAGATCTATCTGATTTTATTAAATCATTCACCAACCAGCAGCACCCCATCCAGGAGGTGGAGGGGACCCCCCCCACCCCGACCCAGGAAAGGAAGGGTTTTTAAAGGCGGGGAAAAGGCATTGAAGAAGGAACGTCTTAGCAAGAACAGACCGGGAGCCACCTGCACGCGCCTACGGACCCAGAGCCAAGCAAACACACGAGCAGGCACACAGGTGCGCGCACGCACGCACGCACGCGTCTCTGCCGCGCACCTGGAGGTCGATGGGGTTCCCTGGTTGGCGCACCTGACGGGACATCCAGGCAGCTGGTGCGCTGGCGGGGAGAGCGCATACCCTTCCACCTGGGGGAAGGACATCTGAGTTTTCTAGTTTTCCTGAAAGGACTGTTGACCTGAGGACTGTTGACCTGAGGAATGTCACACGCCCTCCTCCCTCTGCACTGCGTCCTTCCTCCTGCTACATCCACAAGGGCCCGGAGCCACCTGCCCAAATCCAGGACATCGTTGTAGGACAGGCGCGCACCTCCACCTGCCCTCCCCCCCCCCCCACCCCCGCCCAGCTCAGGGGAGGTGCCGTCTGGTCACACCTGTGGCGCGTCCACGGAGCTGAAGGTGAGAGCGAATCCTTCCGCCAGAGCCTGGCGCTGCGGGGTCGGGACACGGTGGGTGCTCCATAATTGGGCAACTCCATCCCGGTTTGTTTTTGTGTCCCCAAAACCACTAAGAGGGCCTCACTCTCCGAAGGGTCCCCCTTGGCCAATAAGTCAGATGCTTATCCCGTCAATCAATAAGCGTTGTTGGGTCTGAGCGGCCACCCTGTGATGGCGGGAAAGGCTCTGTCCCCACACACCGTCGGGGGTGAGCGATGAGCGATGTGTGAGGGGTGATGCCCACTGAGGCAGCACCCAGGCAGTCGGCATCATGAGCCAGCGCGAGGGTGGCACCTTTGACGGAACAGCCACCTCCTGAGGGTTCGTCCCCCTTGGTTTCTTTTCTCCGTGGAACTTGCTTCCGTTTATCTCCAGAACGTTGGCAGTCAGTCTGTCCAAAAACACCTCTGCCTTGATTTCGAGCGACAGATTCCCACCTGCTAATTTGACGATGAGGACATTCGGGAGGGACGAAACGTTCAGGAAAGAGGGGCCTGGGCCACGTGGATGGCCGTGGCCTCGGGGCCCTCAAGGACCAGTGGCCCAAGAGAGTGAAAACCGCAGAACATCGGAGCTTGTGGAAGAGAGCTCGCTCTCTGCTGAGACAGGTTAGGAGGAGGACCCTCAGTGAGACGGAGAAAGAAGAAACCAGGTTCAAGGGTCTCAGACGACACCCGCGCCCACACCCGGAAGGTTCCCAGAGCTGCGGCTCAGGGTGTCCGGTGGGGGCACCCACGTGCCTGCCCGGAGCAGGAGGGGTGCCGTCCCCGGGAATCTCACTCGACGATACAAATGAAATCCATCCATACGCCCCTTAGCCCACTTTCTAAAATAAATAATCCGAAATATGGTGGGAAGGGACAACTCTTGGGCTCAAAGATATTTATTGCACTATTATTTATGAAATGAAAATGCAGAATAGCTTTGGTGTCTGCGATAAGGAAATGGGTACATTACTGTATACCCATCCGCTCGGCCACATACGTGCAATGCTGTCTGGTAGAATTCCATGGACGTGCTAATGACAAAATGTTAAATTAAAAATAACAAAATGCTTTCAGGATACAATTAAATCTATGTATTAAAAAATGTTTCTAGAGGAAAATATCAGAAGTATAACAGAAGTGGGGCGCCTGGGTGGCGCAGTCGGTTAAGCGACCGACTTCAGCCAGGTCACGATCTCGCGGTCCGTGAGTTCGAGCCCCGCGTCAGGCTCTGGGCTGATGGCTCGGAGCCTGGAGCCTGTTTCCGATTCTGTGTCTCCCTCTCTCTCTGCCCCTCCCCCGTTCATGCTCTGTCTCTCTCTGTCCCAAAAAATAAAAATAAAAAAAAAAACGTAAAAAAAAAAAAAAAGAAGTATAACAGAAGTTATCTTTGGCTGGTGGATCTTCAGATGACTTTAATTTTATGTATTTTTCAAATTATTTTAAATACATCACACTTCACTTTCATAATGTGATAACATATTATACATATTTTTTTTAATTTTTTTAACTTTTATTTATTTTTGAGACAGAAAGAGACAGAGCATGAACAGGGGAGGGTCAGAGAGAGAAGGAGACACAGAATCTGAAACAGGGTCCAGGGTCCGAGCTGTCAGCACAGAGCCCAACGTGGGGCTCGAACTCACGGACCACGAGATCATGACCTGAGCCGAAGTCAGACGTCCAACCGACTGAGCCTCCCAGGTGCCCCTATTATACATATTTTTAACTTAAGCAAAACAAATTTGTATTGATAAGCATTACAAGATCATAAGATTTCATCATTTGAGCATCACCTCCTGCTCCCATCAGCTCCCAGGGCTCTGAGGGCGTGAGCCCTGCCTGGTCTGTCCCCAGCGTCCCATAAACACCAGGGAATGGATGAATGTTTCCTCCAGCACCTGTTGCGGCTGGGGTCTGTTAAATGACTAAATCCTATTAAAGCAGGAAAACCTCTGAACCGGAGTGGCCACTGGATGCAGAAGTTACATGAGTTTGTTATCTTGCTCACTGACTATCTCCCCACAAGGAGGGCAGGGACCCCATCTGGGTGTCCACTGCCGGGTCCCCAGGGCCTAGGCCCAAAGGGTGCCCTGATCCACATCGAATGGACTAATCCATCATTGCTGTGGTCCAGGAGGGCGGGGGGCAGGGGATGGGCTCCTGGAGGAGGTGTCAGACCTTCCCCTGATAGGCACCACCAGGCGAGCGTTCCCCTGGGAGCTGCCCAGCCAGCCCTCGGCAGGGGCGACACCACCCTCCACACCCCACCTTACTTCCGGGGCCCACGCCCAGAGGCCGAGCCTTCTCCAGGAGTGAGGTCACCTCCCCCAGCACTTGGACCCCAGTCCAGACCACGTGCATTCCCTTTTCTCCCTGGGGCTTTTGGTGAGAAGGACTTGCCCCACCACCTGCCACTGAATTGTGCTCAGTGCCCCTGAAAGACGGGAGCCTGTCCCCAGAAGAACCCCTTGTACCCCTGAGAATGGACCATCTCAGCGGGAATGGGGGTCTGCCTGTCTTTGCCCTTGATCTGTGCTCACTCCTGCTGCCACCTCCTCCTGAGGGCAGCCAGGAAGGGGCTGGACAGACCCCATATCCACACGGTTCTCTGTCTGGGTTGGATGGACAGGCTGCCTTCACTCAGAGCCACGTCCTCTCTGTTGATGAAGCCAGATGGTGAGACTGCCGTTCCTCCAATCAGGGGTGAGCTAGGCAGAGGTCAGCAACAGGAGCCCGCCTGAGAGTCAGCTGGGTGGCTCAGTCGGTTAAGCGTCCGACTTCGGCTCAGGTCATGATCTGGCAGTTCGTGGGTCCAAGTCCCATGTCAAGCTCTGTGCTGACAGCTCAGAGCCTGGAGCCTGCTTCCGATTCTGTGTCTGCCTCTCTCTCTCTCTCTCTGCCCCTCCCTCACTTGCTTTCTGTCTCTCAAAAATAAATATAAAGATCACAAATTTTTTGTACAAATAGACACAGCTGGTAAGGAACTTAGGACAACAGATCTCACTGATGTATCACCAGCACACCCCAGACCAAGACCAGGGCCATTTTCCTGGTTCCAAACCTATTATGTTAAAAATGCCATGCCAATGAATTTGAAAATTTACATACAAAGAAAATGTCCAAGGTAACTCACTAAAGCTGACATAAGAAGAAAAAGAAAATGTAAGTGGTCATATGTATATATATATATCCACAATTTAAAACTTTTCCTCAAAGAAATTTTTTGCAGGGGGCTTCACTAATGAATTCTGCTAAATATTTAGTGAAGAAATAATGTTGACCTCACACACTCCTCGAGAGAATAAAGAAAGAATAAAAGCTTCCCGACTCACTAACAGAGGAAGCATATCTTTAATACTTAAATATGACCCAGATATTATTTTAAATTGAAACTGCAGGTCATTCCTACTTAACTGGAAACTTGGAAACAAGATATGAGCAAGCCTGACCCCGCGACACGTAGGAGGACGGCATGGGCTCAGTCCGGGAGGCAGTTGGTTTCACGTGTGCCACATTGCTACTGAGCCGGAGAGAGTTGACAGGGGACGTTTCCTGGAACAGCAAACACCCCTCCATCCCACCCCAGGACAGGTGTTGGCGTCAGGGGACCAGCCCAACACCCGGAGGAGAAGAGGTGGAACCTGGTGGGCATGGCTGATGGAAATTGCTAGAGAGACTAGGGAGCTGGGAAGGCAGGTTGTCCGAGTCTCAGGGGAGCCCGCCAAGGCCACCTGAGCCAAATAGCCCGAGTCCACACCTGTCCGGTCCCAGGGCGGCTATCAGGTAGCAAGCCCTGCTGGTTTGATGTGCAGGGACATGGCTCCCGTCACACGGGCTTCCCTCGGTCTGTGTCTTCTCACCTCTGGGCCCCCCAAGCCCCACTGCCCCATCAGTGTCATTCCCAGTGCAGACGGGGTGAGGCGACTGCCCACCAGAACAAAACCATAATTGCCCCAAACCCTACAGGGCCTCCAAGGTGCTTGGCCAAGTGGCCCAAACTACCCTCCAGAGTCGCCATGGCCTGTGCCCTGTGGCCCCAGACCACACAGGCCCTCTTGTCCTTCAGAATGCAGTCACACTGTGCCCTTCATGACACCCCCCCCCGTCTTGTCCTGACTCCTCCTGGCCCAGCCCCTCTGTGCGCCCCCCACGTCCACTCCTCTGTGCCGGCCCTGCAGAGTCCCCAGGGGGGACTGTTCCCAGTCCCACCTGTTCCCAGGCCGACACCGCGCCTCAGTTTTGGCACACGCAGCGTCTCCGGGAAACATCTAAAGGAGCAGCGGAGGACAAGGACAGGGCACGGGGCAGGGCTGACGGCAGAGGACAGGCGGCATGCTCTGCGGCCGTCCAAGAAAGCGGCATTAAATGACCAGGCCTCAGTAGTGACCTGGTGTGCCCGGCCCAGCTAAAGCAGCAATTGCAAATGACCGTGAGGCCTGCCGGCAAGCACCCGTGTGCTCCCCGAGTGCCGGGCGCTGCGAGGCGCTCTTTCCCTGACGAGGGAGGGTGGCGAACGCTGATCGCACAACAGTGACGGACGCTTCCCGAGGGCCTCCTGGACGGGCGCTCCTGCCGGCTGGGTCCGCACGCTGACTCACCGAGGAGGGACGCCACACCACCCTACCAAACGCTCCAGCGAAACAAAACACTGTTGAAAGAGCGCTTTCAGTGTGGCCGCTGGGGACCCAGACAGCGCGAACCGGCGTGTGTGGCTAACGGTCCCCCTCTGACGGCGCTCCGTCCTCCCTGAGGCCCACGCAGATTCCCCAGGCGGACACTTCGGTTCCCCGCAGCTCCGTGCTCTGTCCCAGGCCCGGCCGGCAGGAGAGTCTGGTCCCCCCCACCCGGCTCTGCGCGTGAGGACCCCGTGGGGAGGCCCTTGGAGAAACGGCTGATGCCAGGCCTCGTGCAGGACACGGACACGACGTGCCTTCGGGGTCTTTACAGCAGAGAAGCCGTCGAAGGCAGCGGGGGTCACACCAAACTGACGCTCGCTGGGCACAGAGGAGAGAGAGTACAGTGTGCTGGCACGTAAAGTGTGTTCCATCCGTGAGCTCAAACAGCCCCGCTCTGGAGCGTTAGACTTCCCGCCATTATCTGAAAACGCACGTAAAGGGAAGACTCAAAAGGAAGACGGGCCTGACTCTCCTGCACAAACGTGTCTTGACGTAACCGGGGAGCTGATGAGGAAAGGTGTCTCCTGAGGGAAGAATCCGGCCCAGGAGAGCTGCAGCCAGAGCCCCCTGTGAACATCCCGATGCCCTCACGGCGCTGGACGCTAGGTGCTGGGTGCCAGGCGCTGGGCACTGGGTGCTGGGCGTTGGGAGCTGGGTGCTGGGTGCTGGGAGCTGGGTGCTGGGCGCTGGGCGCTGGGTGCTGAGATTTGGCTGCTAGGCGCTGGGAGCTGGGTGCTGGGCTCTGGGCACTGGGTGCTGAGATTTGGCTGCTAGGCGCTGGGAGCTGGGTGCTGGGCTCTGGGCACTGGATGCTGAGATTTGGGTGCTAGGTGCTGGGAGCTGGGCGCTGAGTGAGGGTGGTGGGAGCTGGGCGCTGGGTGCTGAGAATTGGGTGCTGGGCGCTGGGAGCTGGGTGCTGGGAGTTGGGTGCTAGACACTGGGTGCTGGGTGCTGGGAGTTAGGTGCTGGGTGCTGGGAGCTGGGTACTGGGTGCTGGGAGCTGGGTGCTAGGCACTGGGTGCTGGGTGCT
The DNA here is from genome assembly GCF_024362965.1 of Panthera pardus. Classification (NCBI taxonomy): domain Eukaryota; kingdom Metazoa; phylum Chordata; class Mammalia; order Carnivora; family Felidae; genus Panthera; species Panthera pardus. The sequence continues at coordinate 9,720,436 of NW_026526991.1, forward strand.
GAGAGTTGGGTGCTGGGCGCTGGGAGCTGGGCGCTGGGAGCTGGGTGCTGGGCGCTGGGTGCTGAGTTGGGTGCTGGGCACTGGGAGTTGGGTGCTGGGAATTGGGCGCTGGAAGCTGGGTGCTGGGCCCTGGGTGCTGAGAGTTGGGTGCTGGGAATTGGGCATTGGGTGCTGGGAGCTGGGTGCTGGGAGTTGGGTGCTGGGCGCTGGGAGCTGGGTGCTGGGCGCTGGGTGCTGAGTTGGGTGCTGGGTGCTGGGAGTTGGGTGCTGGGTGCTGGGAGTTGGGTGCTGGGCACTGGGAGTTGGGTGCTGGGAATTGGGCGCTGGGTGCTGGGAGTTGGGTGCTAGGTGCTGGGAGCTGGGTACTGGGAGCTGGGTGCTGGATGTTGGGCACTGGGTGCCGGGCGCTGGGAGCTGGGAACTGGGCGCTGGGTGCTGAGAGTTGGGTGCTGGGAATCGGGCGCTGGGTGCTGGGCTCTGGGTGCTGGGTGTGAGGTAAAGGGGCACCAGCAAAACCCGCCGTGTGGGGACGTCCGCAAGACAGGCGGCTCTGCCTGCTGAACGGCTGACCTCCAGGAAAGCGAGGGCCTGGGGGACGGGCGGGGGTCCCGGCCGCAAAGCCCACCTCCCGCCGCCCAGAGTCTGCTGGCCGTGAGGAGGTGCGGCCAGTCCAAGGTGTGGGAACGACGAGCTGGTCGTCGACGGGGCTCTCGCCTCGCGCGGAATATGCTCTGCGTGAAGCCGTCTGAGGTCTGCCGCCAAGCTCGGCAGCGAGGGACACGGGGGCTTTGCCCAGGAGGGGTGGGGGCGCCGCTCTGTGCACTTGGGTCCCCGAGCCCCCGGTGAGTCGCCTCCCGGCTCAACAGAGCCACCGGCTCCGCCACGAGGGAGAGTCCGCGGCCCAGCCGGGTCCGGGGCAGAGGCGGCGCTGCGTGACCGCGACCGTGGACCGTGGACCGTGGACCGTGGACCGTGGCCCCCGGTCCGCGCCGAGACGCCCCTTCCCTCGGAGGGCCTGGCTCTCCTCCGCCCCCCGGAGCCGCGAACGCCAGGGCCGGGGCCCTGGGACCAGGAGCGAAGTCTCTCGAGAGGCGAGTGTGTCAGGAACGTCTAAATTAAGGGCCGGAGGCTTGTCACAATATTTGATTACACCTCGTTGTCGCATGAAATCCAATTCCCTCAGAGTCTAAGTCACCGGGAAGGGTGGCAGGGTCCACGTGAGACGCTCACACGCCTCCGTCTGCCGCGCAGAATTTTCGATCGTGTGTGTTTACTTGGCCAAGGCTGGAGCGGCTTGTGGCCCTTTGCCCAACAATCTGAAAGGTATCAGCCGTTTAAATGACACTCTCACCGTCAGCAAACACATCTCCGCCTGTGCCGAGCGGCGACGCCTTCCTGCCCCCAGCCGCCTGCCACACGCTCTTGTCAGAAATAGGTGTCAGCCCTCGTTACGCTCCTGAGGATAAGTCCCACTTAGCGGGCCCTGCAGAGGCCCAGGATGCTGACCCCCGTTTCAGACTCAGACCCCGCCAGTCCCCCTGCCTCCCCCCTGCCGTGGCTCCGAGACGCTGCCTGGCTGCCGCTGCCGGGTCCCCGGGGCATCCGAGGAGACCGCGGAGGCAGAGACCTGGGCTTCGTGAACAGAATGGCCTGTGCTGGTGCCACGGAAGGGGTCAAGCACCCCGTCTGCGCCCCTCTGCCGGGAAGGGACTCGCTCCCAAAGCACATGCTCCACAACTCAGCTACGGAAGGGGGTCCTCACCCGTCACAGAGGGCGACACGAGGGCCACATGCCAGGGCCGGGGCGGGAAGGCCAGCATGAGCTGCTCTGACCTGGGCTGTAGGACACTCCCCCGGGTTCCCCGGCGATTCTTTCCGACGTGGACACCACCACCCACCACGGCCCAGGGGAGGACGGGAGGAAAACACTCCCCAGATCCCACCTGCCAGCCAAGCGGCTGTTTGCTGGGGTCGGGGACAAGGACACCGAACGGGTCTCGGCCACACCCTCGCACGACGCTCGCGTGTCAGACCCAGGGCCCTAGAAACCGCCTTCGCAGACCTGCCGCCCCCCACTCCTTGCTGTCCCCCCCAGAGGCCCCCGGGAGCCCGCTGCCCCGGTCAGATGACAGACCGGCTTCCGCAGGAGCTCCCAGGCGGCTCCGAGGAGGGGCGGGCGGTGCGAGCGAAGGTTCTGACAGAGCCTGCGGGGTCCTACCTGGCCGCCCCGTCGGCTCGCACACCTGGGCGCAGCCGGGCCCTCTGGGAAGGACAGGGCCACGTGAAGAAGGAGGCGTGGCCCACCCGAAACCTGGCTGCCACGCAGACAGGTGCCCCTCGGTGTCTGCAGCGGTGCCCTGTGGGGACAAGAGCCCTCTGGCCATGCGCTGGCCCGGCCGCCCGGCCTGGTTCACGGCGGCTTCCCAGCTGTGCCGCGGTGGCTCCCCGAGGCCGTCCGACGGTCACACGGAGGACAGGGAGGGTTCTGAGGCCGAGGAAGCCCGGCCCCTCGCTCCGGTCAAAGCCGGGGCCGGGGTGGCCAGGGGCTGTCGCTTCTGAGCCCCCAGCCCAGCTCTCAGCCCTGCTCTCCGTCCGCTGACAAGGCTCGGGCCCCGGGGGCCGAGGGGCCGAGAACCCGGCCGGGTTGCCCTGGGGGTGCTCCGACTCTGGCTGCCCGCTCCGGAGGACACGCCTAGTCACCTGTCCAGAGCCTCCGCCCAGCTCTGCCGCGGTCTCCCCTCTCCCCACTCCTGAATGGCCTGAAAGGCTTCTCCACAGACCAGCCAGGAGCCCCTGCTGGGGCCACGTCCGCGTCCTCCTGGGCTCTGACCACAGTCGGCCCTCGGAGAAGGACCGTGGTCCTGCTTGGAGCCCACGAGGCATCCTGGACGAGTCCCGTGGCCTGAGGGACGGCCGCTCTGCAGGCCAGCCTGGGTCAGGAGGCGCTCCCGGGGTGGGGATGGGGGGCGCGGGAGGCTGCAGTAGCCCCTGAGGGCCACGTAGGGTGGAGGGTGAGACCCCCAGAGGGACAGATGCCTAACGTGGCCCCGACAGCGCCCCTCAACCACGTCCACGTGGGCCCCCCCTCCGGCAGCCCCCTGCCCGGACCCACCCTCGGCTCGCGGCGAGAAGAACGGGAACTTTGGAATCAGGCGCACCCGGGTCCACGTCCTGACCGCCACTGCTTTCTGGGAAGTCAGGTAACGTGGCTAAGCCACGGCCCCCTCGGGGTAAGATGGGGATAACTCCCCGAAGGCTGGTGGGACTCCTGGCCTGGGCTCCCTCCGCCGCGGCCCTGGGGCGGCCTGAGAGCCACGCTGGCCACAGACGGCGCCCTGAGCCGATCTGAGCACACTCAAGCGTGCTCTCGGGGGGACACGGCAGGGGACACGGAGCCCACGACCGGCTGCTGGGACCAGGTAGTGGGAGATGGGCCACGCGGCTGGCCTCTCTCAACACAAAGCCCCTTGGCCGGGTCCCTCCAAAACCGGACACGCCTCTGTGACGGCTCTGCTCGTGGCACACGGAGGCTCCCGGGCCGGCTTCTCCGCATCCACCCGGTTAGCCGGCACGACGAGAAGTCGCACCTCGCCGTGCAGTGTCCACACCCCCTGCACACACACGGCTTCTCTTCAAGCTCGAGGTCGTCTCGTGAGACACAGCGGAGTCACCGTCACCGCTTCCTGACGAAGAAACCGAAGCTCAGAGCACGGAGGGGACACGTCGGGCCTTCGCCGAGACGTCTAATCAGGGCAGCGAGGGACCCGGTGCCGGCCTCCTCAGGCCACGGCTGGTGCGTGCACGGACCGGACGGTCAGCCATCCGGGGACTGTTGCAAATGCTGTTCGCGTGCTCACCCGACACTTTCCTCTGTGGTCCTCGTACACTTGGAGATGTCACTACAGCCGGAACCCGAGGACAGGTGTGGCCGCGTGCAGATGACCCTCGGGTCTCTACTGCTTGCCGTCTGCGGCCAGGCCCCCGCCCCCGCCCCTGCCACGGGTGGCCTTGCCCCGGGCGGACGTGGGGTCCTGCAGGGCCCTCCTGCCCACGACAGCGTGAGGAGCCGCGGGTCAGAGACCTTGTGTTAGAACGGGCTCTGTCTGCAGCCCCTCGCGAACTCAGGCGAGCCTCACCCCCCAAATCTAGTGTCCTCCTCTGCAAAGCGGGGACAGCGGAACAGGAAGAGGGTCACTGCTCAGCCAGAGAGAGTTTGCGCCTGAAGCAAAACCTGATACAATTTCAAACCTAAACGGATAAATTCACAGTGACGGTCAGTTTCGACACCACGCTCGCAGTTAACGAAACCTAGTAAAGACAGAAGCATGTGCCACACGGACAGACACCTTAACCCAGATAACCTTCCTAGAGCAGGACCCACACGCCCTCCGGCGAGGTGGAACATTCTGGGCCGTACACCAAATCCCGACCCACTAGGACTGGGATCCCAAGTGGGTTCCACGACCACAGCGAGCTCGGTAGCACAAGGTAACCTAGAAAATCCTCCCGTCTCTGGAAACGTAAGTACCTCGCTCGTAGGTGATTCGTGGGCCAGAGCGAGCGCTCGGCGCACGGAGCCTGAGGGTCACCACAGTGCACCTGCCCAGGAGCCCACGGCGCCGAGAACTGACGCCCCGGGAGCAGAAACCCCCAGTCAGGACCCCAGCCTTTTCCGCCAGGAAGTAGCAGAAAGACCAGCGTATTGAATTAAAATATCCCGTAGGAAAGAAAAAATAAAAATCAGAGAGGAAATCGATAAAACCAAAAGCTGGCTCTTAATTTGGCAAAGATTCTCAGATGTGACATGAAAACCAAAACCCTTTTTCTCAAAGACCCTTAAGAAACTGACGAAGAGACTCCGGAAGGCCATTGTGCCTCCAGGACCCGGAGAGTCGGGCGGCCGCACCCGCTGCTCTGAGGATGCCGGGGTCGCCTGGCCGGTGGGGCCACGCCTCTGCGACCCGGGTTGCGGGGCAGCTGTGCCGCCCTGGGCCGTCCTGTCCCCCCGCCCCCGCCCGCCCTCCACCCCGGCCCCACCCGCACTCCGTCCTCACCCCCCCACACCCCTCCCACGCACCCCCCCACCGCACCCCCTACGCGACCCTCACCCCCTAAATCCCCACCATGCTGCCGTACCCACCACGCCCCCCACGCCTCCCAAGCCCCCCACACCGCTCCCCCCGTGCCCCCCAGGCCCCCCACGGCTGCAGGGCAGGAGAGGTGAGCCAGCCCACAGATGCCACCCGGCTTCTCCAGGAAAAGGCTCGGTGGACACACGGTGCTCAGTTTTCCCTGGCAGGTCAGTAGAACCCCGTCTCAAATGCCAGGTTTTATAAAATGATTTGTGTACGAAGGGAAAGATTCGGCATCTGGGGTGCAAAGAGGCGGGAGGGTGATGTCGACGTGAAGTCACCGCATCGCGTGACCCCCTGTCCCCCGAGTGACCCGGCCCGTGCACCCGCCCTGACCTACCGACTGCACCCCGAGCTCTGGGGCCTCTCGCGGCCGAGTCCCGGCTCCCTTCTCTCCCTGACTTAGTTTTGCGCCCTCCACCCCCACGGCCGCGAGCCTGGGGGCCATCGAGCCCCTGCTGGGTCTGCGTGTCTCCCTCTGGTCAGGCAGCCTCGCCCAGGACAGCGGAGGAGAGGAGTGAGCTCCCAGTGGGCAGGCCTCCTTCCCCCAGTTCCTCCCGCGCCTGAGCTCCAGCCCCAGGGCCCAGGCTCAAGGAGGTGGCCCCCTGTCGTGGACTTTAAGTCTAAAGAGCGGACTCAGGATTCAAACAGGAGACGGCTAATGTCCGGGGAGAAGACAAGAGCCCCGAATAAGGCTCCTTGCCCCGTATGTATTCAGATCAGAAGGCTTGCAAACGCGATGGGCGTGTGCAAAGAGACAGAGAAAGTAGGAACATTAACTTGTGGACGCGAGGGGGAAAGGGGGATTTTGAAGATGTACAGTGTTTGGGGTTTGGGTCAATATAAAACAAAGTCCAGGCACCGGGCAGATGGGTAGATGGTTGTTAACAGCGGACAGGAGGCGCCCTGCCTGTTTATCTTTGCCAGCCCAGGGGATGAGACGGATGGGGGGATGGGGGGGGGTAACAAGACACCTTTTCTTTTGTTAACCATCTCCTCTCCACTCCGGGCTGCTTTGCCTGCAGCGCAGGGGTCCCAAGTCCAATTCACCAATGTACCTGCCCTGGCCCTATTCTCCTCTGAAAGCAGCTTTCTGCTATGGTACTAAATTTGGGGTGCTTTCGCCCTGAATCTCTAATCTCGTTATTCCTGTGTATTGGGCACCCTTGTGCCATTTCTATTTCTGGCCTTTGCGTCTCTCTGTTTTGGGGGGCTCAGCACCCCCTCCCTATTGCGGGGTGCCTTTGCACCTCCCTATTCCTGGCACCGTTGTGCCTCCCTATTCTTGGGGTGTCTTTGCACCCCCCTATTCTTGGAGTGCCATTCTTTGGAGTGCCAAACTCGGGTGTGAGCATTATATTGACTTTGTATTTCTTTGTGCCTTGTTAACCCGTTGATGTAGGCCCCGGGGGATTCCTAAGCTTACCCCCCACAGCCCCCATCCCCAGGCGGGTCCCCAGGGGCATCGGCACCCAGGGAAGCTGAGGCCATGGGGCGGGGGGGGGCGGGGCTTGGGGACAGATGGGGCCCCGCAGCCAGGACGACGGTGGGGCTGGGGAGAGGAAGACCCCAGGATCAGGGTCAGGAGGGCAGGACCCCTGGAGGACGCCAAGCGGGTGGGATGCTGGTGCCCAGATGCACACGCTGACCCGGCCACATGTAGACACGGGCAGTACACGCGTGCACATAAACTGACACGCAACACACGTGTGTGCAGGCAACAGATCACACGCACACAGACACCCAGAGACAAACCAGGACGACGATACGCGCTCACAAACACATGTCCACACACGTGTGCGTGCACGTATACTTACACACACGCACACACCATGCGATGCACACACACACACACAAGTCGGCAGCCTCGGGGACTCGAGTGTCCCAGGATGGGACGCCACCTCCCTCCTGCTCATCCAGCCGTCACACGCTGCCGTGTTCACCGCTTTGGAAGCGCTAACGCGAGCCTGCTGTGCAGAGGGAGACGCGGCTGAGCAGCCTTAACCGGCGAGGACCGTCCAACGCCCGAGGCCGAAGGCTGAGTCGCCCTCATTTACAGTTGCACTTACAGCCTGACTTCATCGGCGCTGGGCCACCAGCCGGCCCCAGGGACCACGGCCATCCCCCTCCCCATCGAGCCCGAGGGTCTGGGACCCACCAGATCGGCAATTTCATCAGAAAATGAAGTAATACTGTGATGATCGGGTACGTAACTCATTTAAATGGAACGAAATGGGACACGCTGTCTCTGGAACCCGGCGCTGTACCTGTACGAGCTCCTGTGGCACAAATCGAGATTTCAAGGTTGACAGATACCGCAAATGAAAACTCTCCGGAGGGTGTCAGTAAGGGGTCACTGGTTCCTTTCATTTGGTTCGAATTAATCGCGAGGTAGGAAAAAAATAGGTTCTATTTTTTTGAGGCCTTTTAAATAAAATCATTCTGAGAAGCATACATTTTCTTCCAGAGATGTAATTAAATTTCCGAACTGCGGTTTCCTCTCTCCCCCTCTGCTGACACTGTGTGAGCGGGATCTGCTGACATTCGAGCACCAGAAAAGTTTTTGCTCTCTTCTCAGCCCTGCGACTCTACACCCGTGGAGCCGGAGCGGCCCCCGGGAGCCACCCTCGCAGAGGGAGCAGGGAGCCCAGCTCCGCAGCCCACAACCGGACCCCCCTTCTCCCCTTTCTTCCTCCTGGCGAACCGTTAAAGTATTTCGCCGCGAGCCAGACCTGCACTTTGATCTGTGCGGCCAGTCGCGATAGGTTGTCGTAACCGTCAGCTATTGCCGCGTAACAAACGTTCCGAACTCGGTGGGTTTGAAGTAACAAACGTGTATAATTGCCCACAAGTCCGTCGGTCAGCTGGGTGGTTCTGGTCCCGTGTGTCTGCGGTCAGCTGTGAGGTGGGACAAGACAGCTCGGCTGACCGCAGCCAGGCTGTCGCCCGTGTCTGGGGCTCAGCTGGCTGGTGGCTGGTCTAGGATGACCTTGACGGGGACCCCTGTTGGCCCTCGTCCTGCAGCAGCCTAGCCCAGCCCGTTCCATGAGACCGCGCGTGAGGCCTCTTGAGGCCTGGCCCTGGGGACTGGCACCCTGCCCCTCCACGACAATGGTGATTCCGGGGTTACAGAGTGGGGACGTGGACTCCATATCTCTCAGGGCAGCTGCAAAGTGATGGCACGAAGAAAGGGACTCTGGGAGGGCTTTCCCCGGGGTCCTCGGTGCAGCCGGTTATCCACGGCGCATAGCCGCGGTGAGCCGCAGACCCCCGCCACCTGCCTGCGAGATCAAGACGGCCATCGCTGCCCCTCTCCCTGCCCACGTGCCTCTTCCTCCCCAGAACTTGTGTCGGACCTGATCCGGCCCCCCACCCTGCCTGCGAGGCCACTGGCACCTGCAGTGACACCTGTGGCTGGTCGAGCCTGCCCCCCCACCGCTTGGGAAAGCTGGGCTATTCAAAAGCATCTCAGGTAAACTTTGAGCGCAGGAGGCAGCCTGCTGGGAGACAAAGACGGAGTCTTTACAAATGTCCTACTTGCCAAAAGCAAGGGCCCGTCATGCTTCCAGCACCTTGTGTCAGCAGCTGTCCCCACGGAAGGCGCACGGCGCTCTAAGTCGGTGGTTAGATGCGCGCACAGCGATACCCTCTAAGCCCCTGGCTGTAAAACTCCAGTAGCCTCAGAGTGACTTCCTCCTTGCTGTCGGGGAATCAGAAATGCAGACTTCAGGTAATTTCTGAAATCGCACGCGGTCGGCAGGCCCTAGACCGCTCTTCTATCAGCGCTTCCTCAGACGCCCCTTCCACGCCTCGCCCCTGAGCAAACCGCTCCTGCAGGTGTATTTCTCGTGGGTGCCTTTTGGGAGGGACACGCACTACGTAAATTCACAAAATTACCTGAGCTTCACAGTTGAGGGCTTTTCTGGTCAACGTCAGTGAACATACTTCCTGTGCGTCTATAACCTGTGGGCTTGAAATCGAGTGTGAGAAGGACACACTTCGTGGGAAAACAGCGTCTGGGGAGCACCCCTTCCGTCAGGGGCTTCCCAGGAGGGAGGAGGAGGTCTTCTTGTTTGAAGCACAAAGCTACTTGGAGAAGCTGCCGGGTAAAGTCCTGGGAGGACGGCAGCGGGGGCCCGTCATGTGCGGCGGGAGGGTCGCCCATAACCCCTGACCTCACGGAGCCTCGATTCCAGCTTCCGGACCCCCTGGGGGGTGAAACCCCAGGGAACCGGCCTCAGGGGCCCCTGCTGCCAGCACCCCCGGGCCGGACGCGAGGTCCCAGGGCCCCCTCCTCTCCCCGAGGGAATTGCAGCATCTGGCACGGACCCCAGGCCACCCCTTGTCCGGGGCTGATCCTGTCCCCACGGCCCGAGGAGGCAGGAAGCAAAGGGTGCACACCGGGAGGGGGGCGGCCGTCCCAACGGAGGGATCCGAGCGGCTGCGGTGGAACAGGAGGAGGGGGGTTCGCAGCCAGAAACTAAGCGCTCTGGTGGGCCAAGGGGGAGAGCGGGAAGGAGTGAAGCGGAAGGGTCCCGGCCACACGGAGCTTCAGTTCTGTGAGATGGGAGGGGGATGGGGTGGGCACACAACTGTGCGAATGTGCTTAATCCCCCAAACTGTGCTCTGAGAAAGGGTAGGGATGGTAAATTTTATGTTATGTCTATTTTACCACAATTAAAAACAAAATAAAGCCTTAAAAACCCCAATCTTTGCGGAAGGGGCAGCCCAACGGATACATTTTCCTAAGTCCCTTCTGGTGCTCACCCTCTTGGGCGAGGGCCGGGCAGGAAAACAGCCAATCACAAAATACAATGTAGCAATAAAAAACACTCGCATCACAAAGGGAGTAAATGGAGAGCGCGTAAAATTTTACGCCACTTTAGGAAGACAGTAAAATCAGGCTGTGCACTTTGCAGCTTCCTCCGCTGCCCCTCCTCCTGCCCACCCATTTCAGGACCCGAGCTCTGGGGTCCCAGGCCTTACAGGTGACTCTGCCGACCAGCCACGGGCGGGCGGAGCGGTGTGCGGAGTGGTTTCCAAACACATTTCGTGTCCCCCTGGAACCTCAGAACGTGACCTCGTTTGGCAGGTATAAAAAAGAGTTACAGCCTGGCTTCCCTTTGTTCAGACGCCAAAAAGCCAGTTACAGTTGAGTGTTTTCACAAGGACTCTTTTTTTTTAATGTCTATTTATTTATTTTTGAGACAGAGAGAGAGAGAGAGAGAGAGAATCCCAAGCAGCCTCCACGCTGTCAGCACAGAGCCCAACGTGGGCTCGATCCCACGAACCGTGAGATCATGCATGACCTGAGCTGAAGTCAAGAGTCCGACGCTTAACCCTGAGCCACCCAGGTGCCTCTAAAGTGGAGTCTTTTGAAATAAGACAAGACAAGTAGCAACATGTGGGTGACTCTACAGTTGCTGGAGACGATTAAACATAGAAGCAAGGGAATGAGTATAAAACATGAGTGACTACTTTTCAAAATATCGGTATTTTATAAAATCAACATGTCGTGAGCAAAATTTGCACAGAGAGCAGAGAACGGCCAGCAGCGACCCTGGGCCAGGTGGGCTCAGCTCATCCCCCAGCTGCCCCCAGGCAGGACCATGGTCACCCTGCCGGGACAGAGGCCCAGCGAGCCCGATGGGGTCTCCCTCTGGCGGGCAATGGAGGAAGACGCACCAGGACAGACGGCGACTGTGCTCTGGGCCAAGAGACCAAACAGCTCCGGACGGGCAAACACCCGTGTCCGTGTCCACGAGCGGCCCACGGCTCCTAACGCCGTGGAAGGGACTCCAGCAGAGACATTCATACTGATGTATTTCCTCCCGTGTCTGTCTCACATCCACACGTTTATGTTTTCGCTTGTAACTGAGACCGTGTGCGTGTCATTTTGGCCGTAAGTCTTCCGCCTACACTGTGCTGTGATCATTCACGTCCCGTTGTCAATAGAACTTCTGCCAACACACACATTTAATTCTGTGGAAAGTGCTGTCTTACAGATGTTCCACGAGCTAAATAAAAATGGCTCTTGGAACGTTCTCCTCTTTTCGGATGTGTATTTTGCTTCCAGATTTTGTTATCGTGACCCCCGCATTTCATGCGGAAAGCACATTTCTGCACCCGCTGGTCATGGCCGGGATGGACAGCCAGGAGTGTGCTCCCCGTCCGATCCCGGGACCAGAAACGCGCACGCCTCAGGCTCTCGAGACGTGGGACATCCCACCGGGGTGATGACACCTGCTCCATACAGGTTAAACAGCATCAGCCCTCTGCTTCAACATTGCACTGGAAGGGCAAATGTTTCCATTTTGCTCAGTGCCGTCACGGCCCAAACTTCCCAACAGAGAAGGCGACTCAGAGCGCGGAGACTGTGGTGGTGAGCCTCCCATCCATGGGAGCATTCAACTGAGCTGGGAAGGAAGCTTCACAGAGAAGCTTGCTCTCTGCTGTGGGGAGGTGAACGCTTCTGCCCTTGGCGCCCATCAGTGTGTGCCCGAGGGAGCAGCCTTAACCCCTCTGGGCCTCAGTTTCCCCATTGAGACAAGGGACGGGAGCAGATCGGGTCAGGTGAGAGCAGCCAAGCAGCACGGCGCCCTCCGGGGAGGCGGGATCGGCACCACGAAGCGCCACCAGGCACGGCGGTCACGACCGTCGTGCTCCCCTGGTCGGGAGGCGCTGGAGACCAAGCGTCGTGCTTGAAATCTACGGAAATCTCACTGGAAATCGTTGGTTTCTTTTTTAAACAACAAACCGGGCGCAAAGTCCAGTTTTCGGTCGCGACCTTGCAGCTTCTGGGCTGGGGGTTTCGGGTGCCGCTTCAGCTCGCAGGAAATGTGCGTCCCTGACGTGTCTGCTCAGATTCGCGGCCGGGATTTGGGGGCAGAGGAGACGGGCGTGTCAGTCGGGCCGTGCACCCCACGATAGCGTGACCCAGAGGAGGAGAAATGGGGAAGCTGGACCCCGTCAGGATCAAAATCTTGCCGAGAAAACACCATCCGGCTGAGGACGAGTGTGTGGAATCGGCCAGGGTTCTCAAGGACGCAGCAGTGAGCAAACAGTGCAGCCAGGGAAAGGGCACAAGACCCGGGCCTGTCGCCGAGGACGCACAGGCGGGCAGGGGGGCGTCACTAGTCTTGGGGGATGAGAACCGAAGCCGCCCTGAGCTGTCACTTCACCCGGGTCAGGACGGCCAGCACGGAGAGCAGCGGCCACGGCAAGCGCTTGGCGAGGACACAGAAACCGCGTCCCCCCAGCACGCTGGTGGGCGTGTGACACGGTGCGGCCCGCTCTGACGCTTCCTCGTAGAACAGAACCTCCGTCCCCCCCGGCGACCCCACCCCTGAGCGTCCATCGCAGAGAAAGGGAAACACGGTCTCCCGAAAGCAGACACCTGAGTGTTCACAGCGGCTTGGTCCATAGGGCTGGAAACTGGAAACAGCCCAGACGTCCCCCCGCAGGCGAGCGGGCAACTCACCGCGGCCCTCCGCCCCGTGGAGTCCCGCTGCCGCACGGAGCGAGCCGCCTGTGCCCACGGCCACCTGGACCACCTCCCGAGAAGCCCCTGATCCCGCGTGGGCGACACGGATGTGACTGGCATACGGAGGGGAGGGCGGATGTGGCTGCGGGGTGGAGGGCGGGATGGGGGAGGGACGGGCTGGGCCCTGGCGGCAGGTGGTTGCGGGGCGGGGGCCGGGGGGGACAGGCCCTCCCTGAGGGATGCGACGTCCCGTACCCACGGCAACGTGCTCTGCAGGATGCTGCCTGCGGGGACGCGCAGGGCCCGCGGATCTCCACGGCGGTTCCCACAGTGGCAGGGCTGAGCCCACGGGTATCCTCAAGTGCAGCTAAATTTCCAAAGTCCGCCTGAACTCGGCCCTCGGCCGAAGCCTGGGGGCCGCCGACAGCCCGATCCCCTCGCTGGAGCTGTGACCTGTGTGTGTCGAGTTCTAGGCTTAACCTCCCTAGAGATCTGGCACCGAGGGGATTTTCTAGCGAGAAAAGTCCAGCTGTGGCAATAAATGTTCACACGCTACGGTCGACAGGGAGGCGTCACACTTCACTTCCACAAACCGAAAAGGAAAGGGAAGGACACGCTAGGCGGGGCCGGGTCCCGGCCAGGTTCGCCGTTTCCACAGGGTCTCCTTCGGAAAGTTCTAGAGCCTGAGGGCCCGGCGTCCTCATGGTGGGAGGGGGCCCGGAGATCCCTCAGGGGTCTGGGCATTTCTCCGTGCGGCCGGACACCGTCTGTCATGAGTGACGCCTCCCTCGTGGACAAGGGCCATGGGAGGCCAGGGGGCAGGACCAGACCCCGGGTCGTGCCCCGGGCAGCCCGCGACGGCCGCCAGAGAAGGGGACGGTGTCCCCCCAGGGGCCCCGGGGAAGCCGGCCGGAGGCTGTCGCTGCCCCCACACGGTCCGTGCGGCAGAGACAGACAGCGGTGCGCCCGCCCATTCGCGGTGTTTTCGAGGATCCTGGCCTGGTGGCCACAAGGTCGCTGCCGTCACCCCACCCAGCAGAGTGCCTGCAACCACACACATCACGTGAGGCACAGAAACCCCCGTCCGCTGGACCCCAAACAGCTCGAGGAAGAAAAGCTGTGCGTTTCCCCGGAATGGGACGCACCGTGCACGTTTTGAAGGACCGGAAGCAAAAGGCCCGGGCTGCGCGGCCAGTCCTCAGACTGTCACGTGCACGGAGGCACACGCCGTCACCGGGCAGCCGTGGGCGAGCGACGGCCAGGAAGCGGGGGGTGAGCAGCGTTCTCCAGGGGCGACGCGGGCGAGACCGTGTCCCGGTGGAAAGCGACACAGCAAGAGTTCCTCAGCCTGTGGCCACCAGGGGAGCGCACGGAGGAGCGGCCCGGCCAGGTCGCCGGGCCCGCACAGCCGGAGGGACGGACGGGGTGGAGGGCAGGGGCGCAGACACCGGCCGGGCCCCGCTGTCCCCCGGGGCTCCACGGGGACGGAGGAGGCGGGCTCCAGCCGAAACCTGGGGCAACCTCTCAGGCTTTGCCTGGCGAGCCCCCCGGGGAAGCCGCCCTCCCCACGCTGGGCCGGGTGCCCATCCATTTCCGCACCAGGGGCTGCTGCCCGGGGCTCAGGCCCCGGGTCCAGGCGCCCACGTCCAGGGGCCTCTGTGGGGGCCTGGCTGAGCCACCCTCTCCCCTGACTCAGTCACTCTCGCAGCCACTCTGCCTGGCCCGGCCTCCAGCTCAGAAAGAGACGGAAGCCTCTTTTCGCGGTCCTCAGCCATGGGACAACTCCCACGTCCTCCCTGGGGGTCGCCGGCCCCCCGCGCCGGCCTCGGACCCAGCCACCCGCACGCACGGGAACGCGATGTGCACCATCGGGGACCGCTTCCAGAGATCCCGGCCCGAGAGCGCTGCTTCCAGCAGGAAACAGGAAGGGGGAAAACCAGTTCCCGTTGTCTCAGTGATCCTGAGACTCACCCCGAGCCAGAGACGAGAGGCCAAGGCGACCGCAGAGGCTGGAGGGGAGGGACGTCTGGCTCAGCCAGCCGCTCCCTCCGCCCAGGGAGTTTGCACCACACCCGTGGGTCAGGCCCGTCATTCCGCCGCGGCTTTCCGCCCGCCTCCGGCCCTCCTCGGCCAGACACGGGTGATTCCCTCGGGGTGACAGAATGGCAGTCCCACAGGCTCTTCACGGACCCCACTCCTGAACGCGGATTGCGTCGGCGTGGGGGCAGGAAACAGGTGGAGTTCAGAAGCTGTTGATTCACGCTGCGTCTGGATTTGTTGCAGAAGCACATCACATGCACCCCGGTATGTAGACAAAACCTACAGGGCGTCACCCTCTTCCTCCAGATGCCACGGGTGTGAGTCCGGGCTCCCCACGGGGACAGAGATATGCAGACCGAGGCAGACACGTATGGCATTCATGGCAAGGAGCGGACTCACATGCCCACGGAGCCCAACGAGCCCCCGGACCTGGGGTCGGCAGGCTGGAGCCCCGGGGGGCCCCTGGTCCTCCCAAGCCCAGAGCAGAGCCGGCTCCCGAAACTCAGCCTTTCCTCCTGCTCCCGCCTCCCGGGGACGGGCCGAGACCCGCCCACGTCAGTGGGCGCCCGAGCCGCCAGCCGCTTCGGACCCGGAAAAGCGTCGCGCCTGATACGCGACTGACAGGCACAGACTCTCGTGATTCCGCCGCGGGCATCTGGCAGGCGTTTTCTCAAACAGGATAAAGCGAGTCAAGGTGGACTACTGATGGACTCGTGGTCAAGGATAAAATTTGAGCTTTGGAGCAAAAGCTAGAAGTTTGGAAAGCTCACCTCTGCCGCCGTGAGCTTCACAGCTTCTCGGTGCCGTAAGCCCTTTGCGACAAAACGGGTGTGGGCGCAGACGAATGTGGGTCTTCCACACCTTTCATGAGCCGCGTCAACATGGGGGAGATCCGCGCGGCTCGGCGGGGCAGTGTCTCCTCGGTACCCGTGCCATACGCCCCAGGGTCACGCACCGGTGAGGGACCCGTCCGGGTGCGAAACACACACCGTGGGGCTCAGTTGCAACGCGCTGTGGCTTCAGCCCCTGCGTCCCAACTGACCTTTAAGAAACCATCAGTCTGGGGGCGTCTGGGGGGCTCAGTCGGCTGAGCGTCCGACGTCTGCCCGGGTCACGATCTCGCGGTTCGTGGGTTCGAGCCCCACGCCGGGCTCTGTGCTGACAGCTCGGAGCCTGGAGCCCGCTTGGGATTCTGTGTCTCCTTCTCTCTCCCCCTCCCCTGCTTGTGCTCTGTCTTTCTCTCTCAAAATAAACACTTAAAAACTGCCATGAAAAAAAAAGAAAAGAAAGAAAAAAAAAAAGAAAGAAAGAAACCATCGGTTATCAAGTCTCAATGTAGTGCTCGAGAAGGTTCTCTGTGGTTAGAAAGGCTCTTTCGATGGCCGTGTTTTTCCTACCAGCACTGCTGAGCGAGGCCAGGGTTTCTTCATGTGCTTCAATCAAAAACACCCACCCTGAGGGTCTGACTGCAGGAGACTCCGGGGCAAGACAGGGGTTAGCAGACAGGTAAACTAACAGCACTCTTCTCGATTATTTCTTTCAGAAAATACGGTTCTTTTCGCAAAAAAGTGCTGCTCGTATTGCAAACTATTGGGTTTACAAAACGCTGCTCCCGCGTGGACACGAGGCCAGGACTGGGGTCCCCCGCAATGCGTCTCCACGGCCGGAGCCAGACGCCCTCTAGTACCGAATGCCCGTGCTGGCAAGAATGATGGCGTCATTTTCGTGCTAGAAACTTCCGTGGAAGCCACAAGCCATCGCTTCCCAGAGTGCCTCAGGGGACGTCGAGGACAGACATTTGCTGGAGGTGCCCACACCCTTTGTCAAATTAAAGATGTTTCCTCTCTGCTTATCATGCAAATTGGTTCTCATCAGGGACGGAATTTAAAATCGTCCTGAGTGATTCATGAACCTCTGTTTCTGTGTTTTCATTCAGTGTGTTACACCGATATTATCGATTGATTTACAAGCATTAAATGTTATAATAGCCTGCTAGATTTGATACATTAATTTTTTTTTAGGATTTTGCTTCTGTGCTTTCAATGAGATTAGACCCTACATTTTTTTTTTTCCCTTTTGTGCCGTTTATTTTCTGATCTGGGTATCAGCCAGATAGATATTTTTAAAAATAGGTTACCTAGATTTTTAAAATAGTTCATGCCTGTTGTAAAAATTCAAGGCAATACAAACTAAAAGGAAACATGAACACTTAGAATCTCGCCATGCGAAAGTTCCTATCTGCTAACACCGGGGTGAACAGCTCCCACTGGAGTCAGAGAACAACGAGTTTCGTAAAAGTGACATCACGTAAATGTGTGTTAACTTCCATCGAGAAGTTTACATTTCCCTTGAAATGAGCTATTCCTTCACCAAGTCTCCTTTATTTTTTTATTCATTTGTTTTGTGAGAGATTGAGAGATTGAGAGAGAGAGAGAGAGAGAGAGAGAGAATCCCAAGCAGGCTCCACACTGTCAGCACAGAACCTGACGCGGGGCTCGATCTCAGGACTGGGACATCACCACCTGAGCCAAAACCAAGAGTCAGACACATAACCGACTGAGCCCCCCAGGGGCCCCAACAAGGCTCTTGTAAAATCCCTCCAAACTGAGGTAGGGAGTCGAAATTACAAAAACATGTTAAAAGTCCGGAGGACCTTGGAATTCCCTATTTTCAACTCTACGCGGCTATATATTTACACTTGACACTGAGTCTGAGGACAGTCCGTGCCTCTCCCCTCCCTGCCCGCGTCTCACCAAGAACACCGCCGCTCACGTGGCTCGGGTTTTCGCCATCAGCGCCCGCTCCACCGAGACCTCCCCAAGGTGGCAACGTTTTGCTGTCGTGCTGACTTGATGTTCGTCATTCCGGGCTCTTCCAGTGTTTTAATTCAACTAACGTTTTCCTTCCGTTATGTTTTCTTTATTGTGGTAAAACAGAAGCAGGGCAGAATTTACCGCCATAACCGGTAAGTGTGCGGTTCGGGGGCACCAAGCCCATTCACGTGGTTGTGCAGCCATCACCCCATGCGTCCCAGAACTTTTCCCTTTCCCTATAGTGACACCCAGTGAACTCTCACCCCCGTCTGCCTCCCCAGCCCCTGGCGCCCCCGTTCTGCCTTCTGTCTGTGGATCTGACTCCTCCAGGGACCTCATGTGAAACGGGTCCGCACGGGATTCGTCCTCGTGTGCCGGCTTCCTCCACCGAGCAGCGTCCCCAAGGCTCATCCGTGGGGCAGTATCTGTCCGGGTCCCCGCATTCAGTCTTTTGGGCATATACCCACACACCCTGGGTCACGTGGTGATTCTGTGTTTAGTGTTTTGGGGAACCGCGTGCTGTTTTCCACTGAGACCCCACCAGCAGCGCACGAGGGTTCCCGCATCTCACGCCCTCACCTCAGGATGCACTTGTTACATCCTGGGGCGACCGTCGGAGCGGAAGTGAAGCCGTGTCGCTCGTGGCTTTGATCTGCTTTCCTGTAAGGATTACGTCTTTGGAGAAATCGCCATTCAAATATTTTCCCCTTTTCAAATCAGCTTGTTTGGTTGTTTTTGACTTGTAGGAGTTCTTTATATATTCTGGATGTTAAGCCCTCATCAGATACACGATTTGCAAATCTCTCACATTCCGTGGGTTGCCTGCACACTCTGTTGACAGTTGCGCATGTCCTCTGATGCACAAAGAACATTATTTGTTTACGTCTCGACAAAGCCCGGCGTACGTATTTTCCACTTTTATTGCCTGTGTTTTTGGTGTCATAACCAAGAAATCGTCGCCAGCCCAACGTCGTGAAGCTTTCCCCCAGGTTTTCCCCTCCGCGTTTTATGGCTTAAGCTCTGATGTTTAGGTCTGGGTCCACTGTGAGGGCATCTTCACGTGCAGCGTCGGGTGAGAATCCGGCTTCCCTGCTCTGCACGCGGACCCTCCCGTTTCCCCGGCACCGTCTGGTGGAGACTGTCCTTTCCCCGTCGAACAGTCTTGGCAAAGATTACGTGGCCACAGACGTGCGGGTGTGTTTCTGGGACTTTGATTCTGGTCCATCAGTCCACACCCTGCCTTCACGCCAGCACCGCGGTTTGATGACCTGTGTGTGTGTGCGTGTGCACGTGTGTGTGCGTGTGTGTTTTCTATGTGTGTGTGCCTGTGTGTACGTGTGCATACGTGTTTCTGTGTGTGCATGTGTGTGCATGTTTTCTATGTGTGTGCCTGTGTGTATGTGTGCATACGTGTTTTCTGTGTGTGTGTGTGTGCATGTTTTCTATGTGCGTGTGTCTGTGTGTACGCGTGCATACGTGTTTTCTGTGTGTGCGTGTGTGTGCATGTTTTCTATGTGTGTGTGCCTGTGTGTACGTGTGCATACGTGTTTTCTGTGTGTGCGTGTGTGTGCATGTTTTCTGTGTGTGTGTGCCTGTGTGTACGTGTGCATACGTGTTTTCTGTGTGTGCGTGTGTGTGCATGTTTTCTGTGTGTGTGTGCCTGTGTGTACGTGTGCATACGTGTTTTCTGTGTGTGCGTGTGTGTGCATGTTTTCTGTGTGTGTGCCTGTGTGTACGTGTGCATACGTGTTTTCTGTGTGTGCGTGCGTGTGTGTTTTCTATGTGTGTGTGCCTGTGTGTACGTGTGCATACGTGTTTTCTGTGTGTGCGTGTGTGTGGATGTTTTCTATGTGTTGTGTGCATGTGTGTGTTCTCTATGTGTTCACGTGTATCTGTGTGTGCATGTGTGTGTGCGTGTTTTCTATGTGTGTGTGCATGTGTGTGTATGGTAAGTTTTGAAATCAGGAAAAGTGAGCCCTCCAACTTTGTTTTTTTTTTTCAAGATTGCTTCTTTAGGATGGAATTTTTTCCGTTTCTGCAGAAGGAAAGCGTCACTGGGATTCCCATAGGGATCTCTTTGAACCTGTAGATCACTTCGGGTAGTTCTGACACCCTAACGATAGTAAGCCTTCCAATCCATGGGCACAGGTGCCTTTCCGTCCATTTGGGTCTCTAACTCCCTCTGCCGTGTCGGTAGCTTTCACGTACAAGCCCTCCACCTCCTTGGTTAAGTTAATTCCCAAGTCTTTACTCTTTCTGATGCGAGTGTCAGTGCAATTGCTGATTTGCTTTTGGATGGTTCGTTATCGGTGTAGACAGAGGCAGCTGATTTTTGTGTGTTAATTTTATCTCCTGTGACTTTGCTAACTTTATTTATTAATTCGAATCAGGTTTTTTTTGCGGAATCTTTAGGGTTTTCTACATAAAAGCTCATGTCACCTGCAAACAGAGATAACCTTACTTCTTCTTTGACAGTTGCTCTGGCTAAAACCCCCAGTACCATGTTGAATGGAAGCAGTGGACGCGGCTGTCCTCGCCACGCTGCTGGTCTTGGGGGAAAGTTCTCGGCCCCTCACCGCTGACTGCGATGTTAGCTGTGGGTTTTTTGCGTATCTGGCCTTCGTTACGTTGAGAGAGTTTCCTTCTGTTTTTAGTTTGTTGACTGTTTTTATCATGAAAGTGTGTGGAACTTTGGGAAATGCTTTTTCTGTATCAGTTGAGACGATTGTGTGCTTAACGTTTCCTTCATCCTGTTAATCTGTGTGACGTTGGATCGTCAGAGGTGGATCTCTCCCTGCGTCCCAGGAACAACTCCCACGTGGTCGTGGTGTGGGATCCTTTAATGAGCTGCCGACTTCGGTGCTTTGTTGAACCTCCCGTTACATTTTATTTATTTTATTTTATTTTGTTTTGTTTTGTTTTATTTGTTCATTTATTTTGAGAGACAGAGACAGAGCATGAGCAGGGGAGGGGCAGAGAGAGAGGGAGAGAGAGAGAATCCCAAGCAGTCTCCGTGCTGTCAGTGCAGAGCCCAATGCGGGGCTCGAACTCAGGAACTGTGAGATCGTGACCTGAGCGGAGATCAGACGCTTAATTGACTGAGCCACCCAGGTGCCCCAAGCTTTCCCTTACATTTTTAAATACACTTGTCTGTTTAGTTTAGTTCCATTCATATTCAGAAATACCAAATACATATTTTTGGATTCCTTTCGTATGTCTTGTGTATCTCTGTGCCTCCGTAAGATATAGATAGTTCCAGTCTGCCCAGGTGCCAGGACAGCACAGACGAGGGTTACCCAGCCCTGTCCCGGCTGAGCGTCCCCAGGGTCCAGGGCAGAAGCTGGAGAGAGACCCTCACAGCAGCTCCGACCCCAGTGGGCTTCTCCACCCCCCACACACACACCTGCACCTGCCTCCCCCTCCTCCCTCCACCTGAACGAGACACGGAAACAGGGCTCTCCCCTCACACCCCCAGGACCCTCCTGCTACCTTCCGGCTGGGTCTGTGCACGTGGTCCCCTGGAGCCTGTCCTGGCCTCTCTGCCAGCGGGAGCCCCCAGCTGCCACCTGCCCCAGAGTTAACTGCCGGGGTTACGGGAGACCCGGGGAGTTGAGAGACGTTCCTCAGGGCCCCCACACCCTAGAGACCCCCCAGGAGACATCAGATCTGGCTGGAACGGAGGCGACCGGATGGACGGACGGGGCGAGGGACACCACCCCCTGCCGTGCTATGCCCGAGGGGGCAGAGGGAGGGAAGGGGGAGCCTCGGCATCCGAGGTGAGGACAGAGTGGGGGGCGGCCTCACGCCGGGTGCAGGCGGGTGAGGTGGTGCTCCTGCCAAGGGTGTGCCTCCAGGAAGGTGCTGCCGTCTCCACGGGGGGCGGGGGGGGGGTCACAGCTCTCGGCAGGAAGCCACAACCCACAAGGAAGTTCTGCTTCTGGAAGGAGCTTGCACATCCCCCCCAAATGACGCTGTGCTGTCCTTGACGTTGGGCGTAACTCATGCTGACCTCGAGCCCCCATAGCGGGGCGGGGGGGGGCGTCCTCGTCTTTATCCACAGGTGACAAACAGAAGGGAGACGCCCCCGTGAGGTTCGCTGGCATCTCGCACCCCTGCTCTGCTCTGCTGACCCCCGGAGCGGCCGCCCCAGCGACCATCGTCAAGTGCTTGGCTTGGGGCCCCAGTGTGGCATCTGCCCATTTTCTGTGCGTCCGAAGCTGTTTGCGTTTGAAAGACCCGGCCTCATTCCTGAGGAAGGTCAGATGAGGTGTCCCGTGGGGACGAGGGGAGACCAGACCTGTGGACAAACATGAACAGACGCTGACGTGGAGGGAGGGGGCGGCCATGGCCGGGTCCGGGGGAGGGCACGGACAGGTGAGGGTTTAGGGCAGAGCCGCGCCCACGGCAGGCCTGGCTCCCGTCTGGGATGCAGTTTTCCTTCCCCCAGGGAAACTGAGGTCTGGCCGTCCACCCCTGAGCCCCACTGCAGAGAGATTCACTGTCCTGTAGGACTCGACCCCTGCCCGCCCTCGACTGGTGACCTCATCGCACAGAATAAATCCGGGTGATTTGCTGAGGGAGCCAAGTGTCTGTGCCAGGGACCCAGAGAAGGAGGTGTCCAACCCTGAGGCCTCTCGGGAGAGCAGGGCGGACAGAGGCCCCAGCTCGGCATTCTGGCTCCCAGAGCGGGAGGGGCGCTGTCTGAGTCCCCGACCAGCGCCGGGTCCGTCAGCCAAGCACTCGGGGAGAGGGGGTTGCTGCCCGCAGGAAAAAGGGGTTCTTCTGCAAGGACAGAGGTGGAGACGACGGGGCTCCTGCACAGACCCGGGTTCTCAGGGGCCGGAGGGGCCGGAAGGGGTGTAGGAACTGCGGGGGCTGTCCCTGCCCACCGCCACCAACCCCCAGCCAACCCCCCGGGCTCCTGGCTCCTTCTCACCCAGGCTGGGCACCCACGAGGCTCGAGCCAGCCCAAACAGAGCACCAGCCCGGGGAGCGGAAGAACAAGCAGGGCGTCCTTGAGCACGGGACGGTGGCCCCAGGGCAAGGGGAGGAGGAAGCTAAGAGTGCTGGGCTTCAGTTCAATGGAAGAAAGCGTTTTCCGGAACGCAGAATTGCTCAGAAACGGACCAGTGTTGGCGCGAAGGGGGTGAGCACCCCGAGCGGGCAGGTGCAGCCACGTCGGATCACAGAGGAGTGTGGGTTTCTGCCTGTAGAACCACACAGACCTCGCGGCGCCCTGCTGGGTGGCCTCGGGGCCCTGTCCGGCCACTGTGTCCTCAGCCCAAAGTCACGCTAGTGTCCTGAGCAGGTCCTGCCGCCCGGGGGCTGAGTTCCGGCCGCCGTTGCGAGAGCAGCGAGCAGCTGTGTGTCCTACTGGCCCAGCCGCTTATTCATATCCCTTCCCAGACGGAAATACAAGGAAACGTGTTAGCAATTTTGACTTTATTTCACCCAACACAGGATGAGGCTGAATGGGAACCGGTTTTCCGAACGAGTGTGGATTACAGACCCGAAAACGCTGCAAATACCATTCAGAGGAAATCTCTTGTTTTGTAAAAAGAAGCTGCATGTTGACAAATTCCTTTGCCTGAGATTCTGGAGGGGGGTCTAAAGCCCCCAGAGTCCGTGTTCTGCCTGCAAGGAGGAGGTCGCAGCCACCAGGGACAGCCCCACCCCACCCCCAGGCTGCTGAGGACCCCGCCCGCCCCCGGGCCGCGGCCGCGGCCGCAGAGCGTGGAGGTCCCGGGGCCCCCACAGCCGGGCAAGCCGCGCCTCCACCCGCTCCCCCCACGCCACCAGCTCAGCCCCCAGCCCCCCTGTCGGGTCGCCTTTGGCAGGGGGGTGCGGGGGGGACCTGCCTGCAGGTGGGCTGCCCGTCGTCAGGTCGCCCACCTGTTGCCTCCCCCACCCGGAGCCCCTCCTCGCAGACCCCTCGCCCGGTGCCCTGCTCCTGCCCCTCTGCCTCCTCCGTCCCGGTGGTCCCCTCACACGCCGCCTCCTAGGAGCCTCCCTTGGCAGGCCTGGGCACCGCCACACCCGGTCGCACCCGTTCACCCGCCAGCCCCAACCAGGCATGCTTCCCGTCCGGGGATTGGTGTTATACGTGTCTGCCTCTCCCTCCGCACACGCAGGACAGGGGCCAGCAGAGCCCCAAGAGGACGCTAACCTGGGAAGGCTTCCCGGAGGTGCAGGTCTCAGCATGGAAGTATAAAGATGACGCTCACAGTCTGAACTCGGGCTCACACGAGTCATGGGGGTCATGACTCGGTGGCCCGCTGGGCCTGTGGGCACACAGGTGGACCGTCCTCCCCACTGGACAGAAGATACCCTGAGGCTCAGTGGGGCAATGGGGGCAGTCAGCGGCCGGAACAGATGAGGCGCTGACGCCTGAGAAGAGGAGGGGCTCCCCTGCGTCCTGCCTTTCAGCCGACTGAATCAGAGCCAGGGAGCCCCAGGATCTCCCCACTTACACCCTAGCGAACAGGCTGACCCGGCTCCTGTGTCAGCGGGTCCTGTCCTCAGAACACGTCAGCGTATGCCCCTAAGTGGAATCGTTTTGAGCATCCCTGTGGAGATCAGGGCTCAGTCAACACTTTCCTGACTACTGAGACAGGAGCACCTTCTCACCAGGAGACCAGACCTCACAGGAGGACACTCAGCATTGAGGCTTCCGCTACAGCTACCTAGCAGGTGCGGGCTGGAGCTCATCTGCCGTCTCTGAGTTGTCCAAAGACAGGAAAATTCAGTTTCCCCACATTCTAAAGATGAAGGGAACATGAGTTTCCAGTGGGGGACAGGGGGAGGCAGGGCAGGGGGCGGCAGGGCTGGGGGGCAAGGCCAGGGTGTCAGCGCGGGGGAGACAGGGCCAGAGGGCCCAGCTCCCTTCTCCCCACCCCCACCCCAGGGCCTGTAACCACCCTCCCGCCCCCAAACACACTAGACAGGCCTCCACAGCCCTGGCTTCTGTCCTCCAAGTCAAGATGGCCACCCCTCCCCATCCCCTCCGTCAGAGCCAGGCAGGCCTGAATCCCCCACCGTGGCCACCTCCAATCCCAGAGGCATCACTGTGGTCAGACACCTGCGGGCCACATCTCTCCTCACTCAGTCCCGGAAGAGTCACTGGGAAAAACACCACCATGGGAGTGTCATACAGGAGGAAAACCACCCAGACAGGGGCCCAAATCCCCCTCTTGCCCCGGTGGCCCTTAGTAATGTGGCATGGATGGATGGATGGGGGGGGGCGGAGTGGATGGATGGATGGATGGATGGTCAGATGGATGGATTGGTGGGTGGCTGGATGGATGGATGGATGGATGCACAGATGGGCAAATGAGTTGATGAATGGATGAGTGGATAGATGGATGGATGGACAGAGGGATGGATGAATTGGTGGATGGATGGATGGTCAGTCAGATGGATGGATGGATAGATGGTTGGATGAATGGTTGGGTGGCTGGCTGGGTGGATGGATGGATGGATGCACAGATGGGCAAATGGGTGGATGAATGGATGAGTGGATGGATGATGGATGGATGGATTGATGAAAGGATGATGGATAGATGGATGGATGGATTGGTGGGTGGGTGGATAAATGAATAGATGGATGGATGGATGGATGGATGGATGGATGATGGATGGATGGATGAATCAAAGAGACAACATTTCACACCAAGGTCTCCTAGGGAATCAGCCACCCTCTTAGTTTTAGGGAACAAGGCCAAAGGAGTTTAGTCCTAACATGTGGCAGAACTGGACACAGGCAGGCCTGTGCCATGGCCAGGGAAGGGCAGGTGGCAGAAGAACTTGTCGGGGATTCAGAAAACTTGGATCCTCCTCCTACCTCGGCCAATTCTTCCTGACATCCCTTGGCCCCATCTGGCACCAGTTTCCCTGGTTCATGGGCTGGACTGAACCCATCCATCCAGTCATAGCACCCTCGAAGGAGATGTCCCCTGCTGAGAGGCAAGTGGGCGTAGATCGCCTAAAGCCCAGACGCCTCTACAGCAGTGGAAATGCAGACACCTGGATCCTTCTCCAAACAGCCCTGCGTGGCCTGGTGTGGGTCTGATTTTGTCTTAGGCTCTGGGGTAGGAAGGTCAGCATCCCTGCCAAGAGAAAAGAGAACATCCAGTTCATGCATATGCCATAACCTCATCGCCAGGCTAATGAAAAGTCCATACACATGTGCACGAGTCAGAGAGACGTGCACCAAGTCTCGGCTTGCGCCCTTCTGTCTTTAAAATTATGGTTAGTAATTAGCAGAGGATTTTGACTTAAAAGAAACAAGAGTCATAAGACATTTAATGGTTTTCCAAACTAATTACAAATATGGCCATAAGTGGAAAAGCAACTCCATAAAAATGATAAGTTGGCTCGGGCCCCAGAAAGACCATGTGGCATGGACATGGCCTTCATCTTTGGGACCCAAAAGCTGAATGTCTTCAGATTCGTGCCCTCCTGCCCCCGCCTCCCAGTGGGGTGGATGCAGGAGCTCTTACTGTGGTTAACGGTTTTGGTCTGTCATGCTATTTAACTGCTTTATTGTGATATAATTCACGTCCCGTACAACTCGCGCATCTAAAGTGCACGATCCTAGTGCATCCACTGAGCTGGTGCACCCGTCACCACAACCGATCGGAGGTGGACATTTTTATCACCCCAAGAAGAAGAAAGAAATCCTGCTCCCTTCGCCCTCACCCCAACCCTCCACCTGCCCCCAGCCCCGGGCAACCACAAATTCACGCCCATATCCACAGATCTGTCCGTTCTGGCAATTTCCTGTCCATTGAGCCACACACCGCATGGCCCTTTGTGACCGACATCTGTCACTCACGTTTGCAAGGTTCACCAGGCTGTCCTGTGGGTCAGTGCTCCAACCCTTTTTACGGCTGAATGATATTCTATTGTTTGGATACATCACGTTTCTTACACCTGGCAGACATCTGATTTTTCGGCTTTTTTGGCTAGGGTGAATCACACCGCTACAAACGTTAATGTGCAAGATTTTGTGTGAGGACATGTTGTCATTTGTCTCGTAAATACCTAGCAGTGGAATTACCATGCCATCCGATCAGTCTACGTTTAACCAGCGGAACTGCTAGACTTTTTTCCAAAGTGGGTTCCCCACATGCCATTCTGACCAGCAAGGGGGGAGGCTTCCGATGGCTTCACAGCCTTGGCCAGCACTTTTTATCACCTGTCCTTCAGACGGCAGTCATCCTGGTGGGTATGAAACGGTACCTCTTTATGCTTTTTTTTTTTTTTAAGATTTTATTTATTTTTTTTAATTTTTTTTATGTTTATCTATTTTGGGACAGACAGAAACAGAGCATGAGCAGGGGAGGGGCAGAGCGAGACGGAGACACAGAATCCGAAGCAGGCTCCAGGCTCTGAACCGTCAGCACAGAGCCCGATGTGGGGCTCGAAACCACAGACCACAAGATCATGACCTGAGCCAAAGTCTGATGCTTAACTGACTGAGCCACCCAGGCGCTCACTTCTTTGTGCTTTTGATGTGCGTGTCCCTGATGGCTAATGACGTCGAGTGTCTTTTCCTGCACTTGGCCATTTACGTATCTTCGATGGAGAAATGTCTGTTCAGATCCTGCGCTCATTTTTAAATTCATTTACCTTTTTATTACTGAGTTGTAATTGCACGGTTCTATAATTTATATATCCTAGATACAAATTGTTATCAGATGTATGATTGGCAAATTTTTTTCTCATTCTCTGGCTATTTTTTCATTTTTCTTGATAGTTCCTTTGATGCACAAAAGTTTTTACTTTTGATGAAATCTAACTTACCTATTTTTTCCTTTGCTGCTTATGCTTTTGATGTCATGTTTAAGAAACCATTCACCTAATCCAAGGTCACAAAGACTTATACCTATGTTTCCTTCTAAAAGTTTTATAGTTTGGGGACACCCAGCTGGCTCAATAGGGGGAGCATGTGACTCTTGATCTCGGGGTCACGAGTTCGAGCCCCACTTTGGGTGTAGAGATAACTTCCAAATAAAATTTTTAGATGAAACAAAAGTTTTATAGTTTTGGCTCTTACAATTGGGTCCCCGATTCATTTTGACTCAATTTTTGTATTTGGTGTGAGGTTGGGATCCAAACTTATTCCTTTGAATGTGGAGCTTAAACGTGAGGTTTTGGTCCTGGGTCTCTTACTCTCTCCCCCTGACCAGCTGTCCGTCCTGTGTCAGCACCAGACTGTCTTCACCTTTGCAACTTCCATAGTAAGTTCTGAGACCAGGAAGTGTGAGTCATCCAACTTTGTTCTTCTTTTTCAAGATTGTTTTAGCTATTTAGGGCCCCTTATGTGCCCATACAAAGTTTGGGATGCATTTTTCTATGCACACAAAGAGGTCAGCTTAGATTTCCGTCACGTTGGATCTGTAGATCACTGCGGGAAGTATTGCCACATTTAACAGTATTAAATCTCCGGGCCCATAAACATGACTGTCTTTCCATTTATTTAAGATCCAATTTAGGTTGCGTGGATATTTACTTAGATAATCTGGATTATTATTTAGATCTATCTTTAGACTTATTTAGATTCAATTCCTTTCAACAATGTTTTATAGTTTTCAGAGTGCAAGTGTGCATGTCTGTGGTTAAACTTATTCCCGATTCCATACTTGTTCATTTTGATGCTCTTGTAGATGGGATTGTTGTCCTTATTTTATTGGCTCATTGCGACCTAAACAGAAAAGCGACTATTTTGCTGATCTTGTAACCGGCAACTTGCTGAACTACTTATTAGCTCCCACCAGGGTTGAGGGGATCCCTTGGGTTTCACATACACAAGACCACGTCATCCCGCAAACGGAGACGGTCTTACCTCTTCCTTTCCAACGCGGATGCCTTGTGTTTCCTTTCCTCACCTAACCCCCCAGGGACCCTCCAGTGCACAGTGGATGTTCTGTCACTCCTGATCTTAGGGGGAGAGCGGTCAGTCTCCAAGCTTTCAGCGTCCTGCACATTTTTCACAGATGCCCTTGGTCGGGTTGAAGGACTTCCCTTTGTTTGTTAAGTGCATTTATCGTGAAGGGGTTTGAATTTCGTCAACTGTTCTTTCCGCGTCCACAGACACGATCGTGTGTTTTTTTGTCCGTTGTTCTACTGACGGTGCAGATTACATTCATGGATTTCAGATTGTTTGTCGTCTGTCCGTTTGTGGTCTTGGCCGGGTTGCTTGGGACGTCCACTTTGGTGTCACACCCAGAGGCTCAGCCTCGGGCTTGGGCAGTCACCCTTGTGAGGATTAGCAGGGCTCCCCTGACCCCTCCGCCCCGCGGCCCGCCTCGTCCTCCAGCGCCATCGCCTGCCAGGCCTCCGCTCATCAGCAGCCGGCCCGCTCCACTGTCCTGGGAGGGAACTGCCCGGGAATAAACCCCAGCACACTCAGGCAGGGCTGGGTTTTTGGGGACTCGGAGGCCGTTCTGACCCAGGGGGTCTCGGAGGTGTCTCCTGCTTGGGTCCCGGCCAGGGCGCCCGTTGGCCCAGTGCTTAGCGCGTTGCTGTGGGCCAAGAAGGGCAACTTGGGCTTGAACTTCCTCACTCTGTTTCAAATGAAGTCAGTTCCTCTGGAGACATCTTGGGCGCGCTCTCTTCCTGCTGACGGCCTCTCCCGGGTCTGCGTTTCTGAGCCGCTCCTCCGGGCACCGGGCGGGATGGTCGCCTCAGTGGACTCTGTCCTACGAAGCAGCTGGGGCAAGAGTGGTCACACGGCCCAGGCTGGCCAGCCCACCACAGGGGGTACAGCCTCCATATGACGGAGGGACAGGAGGACGCGCGGGGGGCGGGGGGACACCCTCCACTGGAGTTGGGAGGGCGAGGGCGCTGGCGGGCGGCCCCCGCTGACACACCCTGACCTGTGGCTGGGAGCTGAAAGCGAGCGCCGCCCCCCTCGGCCACATCTGCCCAGAGCAGAGCTTCATCACGCTGGTCGGTGGCCGCGAGGAAGGGAGAGGATCTTTACAAGTTTCAGTGAGTTTTCTTGACTCCGTGTTTCCTCATTTGCTGCATATCCTTCGGACGATTTCCGGAGACTGTAAACGGGCCTTTCTTTGTTTTTATAACTTTGGCAAACTTCGCTTGTTTGCTGGCGGGCACGCTGCGACCCTTGCGCTGACAGCCCAGAGGTGGGATTCTTCTCTCATTTCCTAAAATTCCCCTCTCTAGCCCAGACCACCCACCTGGCTGTACATGCGGCGGCCTCCGGGGGGCCCGCTGCTGTCCCCGGGAATGAGCCCGTGACAGCCCCTGACGTAACCCTCTGCCCAAGCTCCCTGTCCTTGGGGGCTCCTCCGTCCGCCAACTGACCGCCTCCTCGGCCCTCGGGCCCGTCCCCAGCCTCTCCTGTCCACCCTTCCCTGCATCCCCCCTGCCCCATGCCAGACCCTCACCACCTCCCCCCTGCCCTATGGTCACCTCTGCCCAGACCCTCTCCACCTCCCCCCTGCCCTGGGGTCACCTCTGTCCAGACACTCACCACCTCCCCCCCTGCCTTATGGTCACCTCTGTCCAGACCCTCACCACCTCCCCCCTGCCCTATGGTCACCTCTGCCCAGACCCTCTCCATCTCTCCCCTGCCCTGCGGTCACTTCTGTCCAGACCCTCTCCACCTCTCCCCTGCCCTGCGGTCACTTCTGTCCAGACCCTCACCACCTCCCTCCTGCCCTATGGTCACCTCTGCCCAGACCCTCTCCACTTCTCCCCTGCCCTGTGGTCACTTCTGTCCAGACTCTTTCCACCTCCCCCCTGCCCTGCGGTCACCTCTGCCCAGACGCTCACCACCTCCTCCCCTGCCCTATGGTCATCTCTGCCCAAACCCTCTCCACCTCTCCCCTGCCCTGCGGTCACTTCTGTCCAGACCCTCTCCACCTCCCCCCCTGCCCTGCAGTCACCTCTGTCCAGACCCTCTCCACCTCCCCCCACCCTGTGGGTCACCTCTGCCCAGACCCTCTCCACCTCCCCCCTGCCCTGAGGTCACCTCTCTCCTACAACCTAACTGTATGCACTCATTGAGGCCACGCTCCCACCCCAGCTGCTCCAAGAGGCCCAGGCAGAGGTGGAGATGCCCGTGCTGATGCCCATGCTGTCCCACGTTGGCCTCTGACCTCTAGGAACGGACCGATCCCATCCAATGGCAGTCAGCACGTCGTACCTCTGCCCCTTTCTCAGAGCCCCTGGAATCTGTGGGTCTGGACGAACCAGTCAGAACCCCTTTCACACTGGAGGGTCAATGGAGGAGTCCCCGTGACGGCAAGAGGGTAGAGAGCGCCCAGGAAATGCCTCGTCCACCTCCAGGTTCGAGTTCCTGGAAACGCTGGAAGCGTGCCACACGCCCCTGAAGAGCGGAGCCCTGAGGACGAGCCTCCTGGCTCCGTCGGCCAGGACGGCCGAGACCGGGGCCTTCAGCTCCCCTCAGTGGGTGAGGCGGTAATTCTCATGCCGTAAAATAACACGCTCGTTACCCTGAGTGAACACCAAAACAGCATGCTGGGTGGCAAAAAAAAAAAGGCGAGAAAGGAATCACACGGTGTGATCCCACTTATGCAAATTTGTGTATCACACAAACAACACCGTATCATCGAGGGTCGCCCCACGAGCAGCGTGGGAGGGACTCACCGCTCCAGAAGGTGTTCCCACGAGGAGGCAGAGACCGGCCTCTGACGCGCGACTCCCTGCAGAGAAGCGGCAAACCAGCCACGCGAATGTGACCAAGCGTTCATACCCGCTCACAGGCGTGGCGGGCACGTGAGTTTCTTTCACATTATTTTCTCTAGTCTTCTGTGTAACTGAAATATTTCATTAGCCTTTTTAAGTAAATATAAGATTAGGAGCGCCTGGTGGCTCAGTCGGTGGAGCATCTGACTTCAGCTCAGATCATGATCTCACAGTTCACGAGTTCAAATGCCCCCTCGGGCTGTGTGCCGACAGCTCAGAGCCTGGAGCCTGCTTCGGGTTCTGTGTCTCCCTCTCTCTGCCCCTCCCCTGCTCATGCTCTATCTCTGTCATTCTCAAAAATGAAAACTTTTAAACATTAAAAAAGTATATTGAAAAATAAAAGAAGGAAAAAAATGTAAGATTATTAGTGATAAATTCACACTATGGTGTAAATGACTGGCATCTTTTCCTTTCTACTAGAAGCATTTTGGTTGCAGGGAGAGAGAACACATGAAGCATCCAGAACCCCTGGAAGCATCAGGATCTGTGCTCACCCCCTTCCCCAGGACTCCCCCCCTCCCCAGGGCTCACTTCCCCCTCCCCAAGGCTCACTTCCCCCTCCCCAGGGCTCACATCCCCTCCCCAGGGCTCACACCCCCTCCCCAGGGCTCACCCTTCTCCCCAAGCCTCACTTCCCCCTCCCCAAGGCTCACCACCCCCTTCCCCAGGACTCCCCCCCTCCCAGGGCTCACTTCCCCCTCCCAGGGCTCACCCCTCTCCCCAGGGCTCCCCCCCTTCCCCAGGGCTCACTTCCCCCTCCCCAAGGCTCACTTCCCCCTCCCCAGGGCTCACACCCCCTCCCCAGGGCTCACCCTTCTCCCCAAGCCTCACTTCCCCCTCCCCAAGGTTCACCACCCCCTCCCCAGGGCTCCTCCCCCCTCCCCAGGGCTCACCCCCCTCCCCAGGGCTCACTTCCCCCTCCCCAGGGCTCACCACCCCCAGGACTCACTGTAGTATTTCACAGACATGCCAGACTCCCCTCAACCAAGCTGACATCAGCGGCGCGTGGGCCCCACCCCACCTCTGAGGGCACCCCGCTGCAGTGGGGAGACACGAGTGGCCCAGGGCTGCTATGTGGATGGCAGGGGTCCTCTGGGGTCCGAAGGGAGAAAGCCTTCACTGCAACAGCCACTTACTAAAGACCCGCAGGCTCCCGCTCCACGCAGGGGGAACCAGACCAGGTCCGGCCCCCGGGGAGCTTCGAGGCCACAGACAAGGGGGCCACCGCGACGGGCCCTGCGCAGGGAGACCAGTGAGCGGAGCCGGGGTGAACTCTGAGAGGCAGCCTGCGTGGGAAGCAGCTGGCCCCTCAAAGAGCCTGAGGAACCGTCCTGGGGGCGGGAGGCCCCGGCAGGAGCAAACACACGAAGGAGACCAGTGGGGCCCACGTGAAGGACAGCAGCAAGGGGACAGAGAGGTGGCGGGCAGGATCAAGGGCGGCCTCGGGGGCTCGGACGTCAGGGCCACAGGGTCAGGGCGCTGGCCGCGAAGTCTCGTTGGGTCCATGCGGAGGGGAGGGTTGGCGCGGCCCCTTGGGCGGCCTGTGGAGGTGGCCTGCAGGGACGGGACAGACGCAGGGAGGTGCCGCGTGTGCGGGAGAGGGGTGGCCCCGGCCTGGGGGGGTGGGGGGGAGGCGGAGGAGACAGGCAGGAGCCGTGTCTGGACGGTGCAGGCGGGGACGCGTGGGGGTCGGCCAAGAAGACCCCGGGTGTCCGGCCGGAGCAGCTGGACAGGTGGGGCAGGTCGCAGGAGGAAGAGAGCCCCGACACAGCCCAAACAAAGCAAGGTCGGCTGAGGCACGGAGCCCGGGCGAGGGAACGGGGAAGGCGGTGGCAAGAGGAGGCGGGCTTGTGTGCGTGGACACGCTTGTGGACACGCTCGCCTTACCTGCTGTGCGCAGTGACTACGACCAGGCTCGGGCTGCAGGAGGCTGCCCGGGGTCTGAGCCTGCAGAGGGCGCACGCGCCCTGCCCGGAGGGCAACTCAGGCCCCGGAGGGGAGCGCTGTCTGGTGGAGAGCGGGGGACAGGGGGCCCGCCCTCACCCCGGAGGGGCCCGTGCAAAGCTGGGCCAGAGACCGCCGTGGCCCCCGGGGGGCTCCGAGGTCAGAGGTCAGGTCCTGCCCTTTGCCGGGTGCTCCCCCCGCAGAGCCGGGACGCAGCCAGGGGGCCCCTAACTCCCAGCAGGCCCGGGACACACCCAAAGTCACACCTCCGCGAGGGATTCCTGTCGGAGGCCTCCCTGATGAGCTGGGCCAATTTCCCCTGGTCTCCGGGCGCGTGAGCAGGGGTGTGTGACTGCTGCCGGGAGCGGCACAGAGGTTGAGGGCACAGGGTCACGGTGAGCTCACAGCGCGGCCAAGACGCCTTCCCCTCCCTCGTTCACACGCTCGGATTCCTCCATTAACCTGCCGGGAAGCGAGCCCCTCCCAGACCCCGGCGCACCCGGGTCAGCGCGGGAGGTCCCCAGGTGGGGCAGCTGCGCAGAACGGGAGCCTCTCTAGCAAACAGCCCCACCAGCAATGAGTCACCTTCCTGTGTATCCTGAGGAAGCAGGACAAATTGGGGGGCAGGTGTGCGGCATGGGATGGGGACGGAGCAGGGACGGGGCTGGGGGTGGAGGGGGGACCAGAGAGCCTGAGGGTTACCAGTGTGGGGGGGAGAGGACCAGAGGGGGTGGCGGGGGGACCGGAGCGGGGGACCAGAGAGGTGGAGGGGGGAACCCGGGCCGGGGTGGTGGGGGGGACCGAGGTAGGCTGATTGCAGCCTCTGGGGTCCCCCGTGACCCCACCAGGAATTCCTGGATCGCTCCTGACTCCCGGGCTCGCTCCTCAGCCACGGTCCCCGGACAGAGCTTCTCGGGGGGCCACCGTGTGGGCGTGTCCACAGCACCTGGGAGGCACGGGGACCCCCCATGCTCGTAGCTGTGTTCACTGCACACATTCTGTGTCCCAGGCCTTGTGCCGGGGGTGCAGAGGGGGCTTCACCGCGCGCCGCTCGCCCCGGAGGCCGCAGTCTGGGGGGAACAAAGGACACGAGTCAGCCACCCAAACAGTGACGCCCTCCCCTGATGTGGGCCCCAAGGGCAGGCTTCCTGGGGTGAATGACGATGAGAAGGATCCCGTGCGGTCAGCTCCCCCCCGGGGACGGGTGCGGGGCAGAGAGGCCGCGAGTGCCCCCAGCCCTGCATCACCCCTCCTCAGGCCCCCCACTCCAGGCTCTGCAGAGACGGGGTCCTCACCCTCCCAGCCTCACACCCTCCGCAGAAGGAGTTTCCCTGACACCGTGATTGACCAGGCCGACCCACCC
This sequence comes from Panthera pardus, assembly GCF_024362965.1. Classification (NCBI taxonomy): domain Eukaryota; kingdom Metazoa; phylum Chordata; class Mammalia; order Carnivora; family Felidae; genus Panthera; species Panthera pardus. The sequence goes on from NW_026526991.1 coordinate 9,754,948, forward strand.
CCTGCTCCCCCAACCTGGGTCAAGCCCTGTCGCTGGCTGGGGGGTGTCCCCTGGGTCTGCAGCACCCCACTCGCCCTGGGGGCCTAGCACAGAACACCCCCAATGTGGGTGTGAAAAGCCCACGGGGCCCGTGAGACTCAAAAGAGGCAGGAAGAGTGGGGGGCGCCCCCACACCCCCACTTGCACCCTCAGGCCAGAGTCCAAGACCCCCAGGTTTGCTGCCCTGTCCTTCCCCAAACGGTTAGTCCATAATCGGTATCATTTCAAAGTCAAGGCCACGTTTCAATTCTGCCCAAGTTATCATTTAGCCTTTTCCTGTTAAACATCTTACACTCCCCACCCCGAACTTGGGAT
>NW_026526991.1:9755801-9880386 GCF_024362965.1 Panthera pardus
GAGGGGTGTGGAGGGGTGGGGAGGGGGTGGGGAGGGGTTGGGGAGGGGTTGGGGAGGGGTAGGAAGGGATGGGGAGGGGGGTGAATATGGGGTGGGGGTGGGTGGGGAGGGGTGTGGGGGGTGGGGAGGGGTGGGGAGGTGTGGGGAGGGATGAGGAGGGGTGGGGAGGGGTGAGGAGGGTTGGGGAGGGGTGGGGAAGGGTGAGGAGGGGTGGAGATGGGTGGGGAGGGGTGAGGAGGGGTGGGGCGGGGTGGCGGTGGGTGGAGAGGGGTGGGGGCGGGGTGGTAATGGGGTGAAGCCGGTGTGGGGAGGGGTGGGGAGGGGTGGGGGGGGGTGGGGAGGGGTGGGGGGGTGGGGAGGGTGTGGTAATTGGGTGAAGCCGGTATGGGGAGGGGTGGGGGAGGGGTGAAGAGGGGTGTGGAGGGGTGAGGAGGGGTGGGAAGGGTATGGGGAGGGGGTGAATATGGGTGGGGGTGGGTGGGGAAGGGTGGGGAGGGGGTTATATGGGGTGGGGGGTGGGTGGGGAGGGGGTGAGGAGGGATGGGGAGGGGTGGGGAGGGGTGAGGAGGGTTGGGGAGGGGTGGGTGTGGGGTGGGAGGGGTGGGGCGGGGTGGGGATGGTGTGAATATGGGTGGGGGTGGGTGGGGAGGGGTGAGGAGGGGTGAGGAGGGGGTGAATATGGGGTGAGGAGGGGTGAGGAGGGGGTGAGGAGGGGTGGGGAGGGGTGGGGTGGGGAGGTGTGAGGAGGGGTGGGGGAGGGAGGTGAGGAGGGGGTGAGGGGGGTGAGGAGGGGTGGGGAGGGGTGGGGGAGGGGTGAGGAGGGGTGAGGAGGGTGTGAGGAGGGGGTGGGGAGGGGTGAGGAGGGGTGAGGGGGGTGAGGAGGGGTGGGGAGGGGTGGGGAGGGATGGGAGGGGTGGGGAGGGGTGAGGGGGGTGAGGAGGGGTGGGGAGGGGTGGGGAGGGATGGGGGAGGGGTGGGGAGGGGGTTGGGGAGGGGTTGGGGAGGGGTTGGGGAGGGGTGGGGAAGGGTTGGGGAGGGTGGTGAATATGGGGGTGGGGGTGGGTGGGGAGGGGGTGGGGAGGGGTGAGGAGGGTGGGGAGGGGTGGGGAGGGGTGAGGAAGGGTAGCGAGGGGGTGAATATGGGGTGGTGGTGGGTGGGAAGGCATGGGGAGGGGTGGGAGGGGTTGGGGAGGGGTAGGAAGGGATGGGGAGGGGGTTGAATATGGGGTGGGAGTGGGTGGGGAGGGGTGGGGAGGTGTGGGGAGGGATGAGGAGGGGTGGGGGAGGGGGTGAGGAGGGGTGGGGAGGGGTGAGGAGGGGTGGGGGAGGGGTGGGGAAGGGGTGGGGAGGGGGGTGAATATGGGTGGTGTGGGTGGGGAGGGGTGGGGACGGGGTTAATATGGGGTGGGGGTGTGTGGGGAGGGGTGAGGAGGGATGGGGGAGGAGTGGGGAGGGGTGGGTGTGGGTGGGAGGGGTGGGGCGGGGTGGGGATGGGGTGAATATGGGTGGGGTGGGTGGTGGGGAGGGGTGAGGAGGGGTGAGGAGGTGTGGAGACTGGTGGGGAGGGGGTTAGGAGGGATGGGGAGGGGGTGGGGTGGGGTGGGGTAGGAGCCCCCACCTGAGCCCAGGAGGGCAAGCACTGAACTGTGTGGGTGGGCTCGGAGGCGGCTGGGCCCGGAAGGAGGTTCGAACCGCCAGCTGTCTGGACTCCGGGGGGCAGACGGCTGGATACTCAGAAGACGAGCAGGGATGGACAGGGATGTAACTGGACACAACTGAGAGCCGGCAGCCAGCAAGCCTGGTGGCCCCCAACAGGAGGAGACCAAGTTCGGTGCCGTGGGACCTTCCAGTGTCGGGGTGCGGGTCAGGGAACGGACCGTCTCGGGGGTCCCCTGGCTCCCCCAAGAAAGGTCGTCTTTCTGGTTATTGGGCTCTGTGTGTTGGCGTCCATGCCTCAGGAGGGCAGCCACGGTCGCCGGACACTGAGACCCAGGTCGGAGCCGCGGCAGCCGCAAAATGAGCAGACAGCCTCGTGGCCACGTTGTGTGTCCTAGAGACGAATTCTTTAGGTCTCATATGTCTACAAAGTCTTTCCTTCGCCTGCAATTTCGAGAAATATTTTGACAGGATAGAGTCCTAGGTTGGCAGCATTTGTCTTGCCACATTTTAATAACGTGGCGCCGCTGTCTTCTGGCTTGCGTTGTTTCTGAAGACAAATCGCCTGTCGTTTTTACCTGCGTCCCTCTACCCGCCTCTGGGATTTTCTCTTTAGCATTTGTTTTAAGCAGTGCACCTTGACATGATTTTCTTCATGTGCTTGGAGTTTATTGAGATTTTTAAATGTGTGGTTTTGTAGTTTTCATCAAATTGGGGAAATTTTCCACCATTATTTCTCTAAAAAATTGAAAATACCAAGTGCTGGCAAGGAAGCGAAGCTGCTAGAAGTCTCTTCCATCCTTGGCAGGAACGTAAAATGAGGGCAGCCAGTTTGGAAAACAGATTGGCGGTTTTTCCTGAAGTTCAACATACACTTGCCATATCAGCCAACAGTTCCTGGGTGTTGACCCAAGAGAAATGAACACACGCACCCTGCACGTGATCTGTACATGCACATGGCAAGTGCTGGAAACAACCCAAAGCTAATGAGAAAATAACCCCAGGTGTCCATACGGTGGAATCCAGCAGAATGAACTTCCGAGGCAAACAGGAACGTGGATGCGTCTCCGAGGCGTCGTGCTGAAAGAGAGAAGCCAGACTCAAAAGGCAACGCGCTGTATAAATCCCTTTATGCTGTGTTCTGACACCGGTCAATAAACGTCTTAAATTTTGCCCCTCACCCAGATTTGGCTCCTCCTTCCAAAAACTCTTTGCCTGGACTGCCCTGCAGAACTGACCTCATTCCTCTGGGGTGGCGTCACCCCTCCTTCAGCACACATTTGCTGCACAGAGTCCCCCGCCAGGCTCAGGGACGGCGAGCCCACCATCAAAGAGCTCACAGCCTAGAGCAGCAGCGGACATACGGATGACAAGTCGCCGTGGACCCCAGATGAGAGGCCCCTCACTCGAGGGAGAGGGAGAGGGGTGTCCAGAGCCTTCCTGGAGGTGGTGACTCTGCACTGAGCCTTCAAACACAAGTGGGAAAGCGTCTAGTCTCTCAGCATCAGGGATGACGCTCCCTGTGGGTTTTTTGTCCGAGTTGGGGAGGATCGCTCCTATTCCTGTTTTGCTGAGAGCTGTTGTCATAGTGGGTGTTGGATTCTGTCAAATATTTTTCTGCATCTACAAGTATGATCGTGTGGTCTTTCTTCTCCAGCCTGACGATGTGATGCCGTACATTTATTATCGAATGTTGATCTAGCCTCGCATGCCTATGAGTTGGGTTTGATTTGCTCATATTTTGTTAATCATTTTGCATCTATGTTGGTAAGAAATATCGGTCTGAGTTTTCTTTTCCTGTAATGACTTTGTCTTGGTAGTAGGGTAATGTGACCTCATAGAATGTGTTATAAAGTGTTCTCTCTGCTTCTATTTTCTGGAACAGATTGTAGAAAACTGATAAAAGTTTCTTCCTTAAATGTTTGCTAGAATCTACCAGTGAAGTCATCTGGAGCTGGTGCTCTCTGTTTTGGAAACTTATAGGTTATTGATTTAATTTCTTTAATAGATATAAGCCTATTCAGATCGTCTACCTCTCCTGTGTGCCTTTTTGTAGATCCCATCCTTCAAGGGATTAGTTTATTTCATCAAAGTTCTCGAAACTTGTGGCATAGAGTTCTTCATTAACATTTCTTTATTATCCTTTTAATGTCTATGGGATCTGTAGTGATGTACCATCTTTCTGATATTAGTAACTTGTGTAATCTCTCTCTCTTTTTCTTAGTTGGCCTGCCTAAAGGCTTATCAATTCTATTAATCTTTTCCAAGAACCAACTTTGAGTTTCACTAATCTTCTCTTTATTTTTCTATTTCTAATTTAATTAACTTCTCTGTTTTTTGTGTTTTTTTTTTTTTAAGATTTTATTTTTAAGTAGTCTCTACACCCAACACAGGGTTCAAACTCACAACCCTGAGATCAAGAGTCACATGCTCCACCGACTGAGCCAGCCAGGAGCCCCTCTGCTCTGTTTTTTGTTGTTTGTTTTCTTCTACTTACTTTGGATTTAATTTGCTCTCCTGTTTTCTTCTACTTATTTTGGATTTAATTTGCTCTCCTTTTTCTAGGTTCCTGAGGTGAAAGCTTAATTATTGATTTTAGATCTTCTTTCTTATCTAACATGTGCTTTCTTCTATAAAAGTCCCTCTAAATACTGCTTTTGCTGTATCCTACCAATTCTGATAACTTGTATTTCCATTGTCATTTAAATTTTTAAATTTCTCTTGAGACTTTTCCTTGACCTATGTGTTGTTTATTCCCCAACTATTTGGGGACTTTCCAGCTATCTTTCTGTTACTGATTTCTAGTTTAATTTCATCGTGGTCTAAGAACAAGCTTTGTGTGATTTCTAGGCTTTTGTTAAGGTGTTAAGGATGTTGGTCAATCTTGGTGAATGTTCCATGTGACCTTGAGACAAATGTGTGTTCTGCTGTTGTTGGATGAAGTTGTCTACAGATGTCAACTATATCCAGTTGATTGATGGTGTTGTTGAGTTCCACCCTACCCTTACAACTTTCTGCTCGCTGGTTCCGTCCACTTCTGGTAGAGGCTGTGGCCATCTCCAACTCTAACAGCAGACTGGTCCATTTCTCCTTGCAGTGTTGTCAGGGTTTGCTTTATATATTTTGACCCTCTGTTGTTAGGCGCATACATGTCTACATTTGCTGACAGGTAGGGCAGTCAAGGAGGGGAAGGCATTATAGGGAGAGACATCAGGCCCAGAAAGTGAGGCAGGGCAGGGAGAAGGAGCTGGGCAGGGAGCGAGGTGCGGTTCAGGCCAGTTTGGCAAACCTAGCAAGGGGTGCCATGGCCTTTCCATCCCCAGGAGGCATATGGAGCTGTGCAGGGGGCTCAAACCACTGGGTGGTAAGCCTCGCCTGAAGGAGCCTGGCAGACAAGCACCAGATCCTCACATCCTGGTGTCTATGCCTTTGTGTGGCTCCCTCCCCTTGAGTGTGGGTGGGACCCGTGACTTGCTTCTAACCAAGAAAATATGGTAAGAGTGATGGGGGTACACGGATTTGTGCGCGTGGTCACATTATGTTGGACTGCAACCCCATCTTCCTGGGTTGCTCTCTCCTCGGCTGAGGGAGGCAGCCTCACTGGGAGCACCACATGCTGGGACCAAGGAGCAGTCTCTGGCCAACAGCTGGCAAGAAACCACAGCCACCGTCCTACAACAGAGAGGAACTGAACGGGGCCAGCATCTTGAGTGAGCACGGAGCCCGTCCTCCCCAGCCAAGCTCCCAACAAGATGGCAGCCGCGCGAGTCCTGTGCGGGGGACCCAGCCTGTGTGCCCGGCCGCCCCGCCCGCAGACACCCCGAGACGGTAAGCGAGCGTTGCCCGAGCTGCTGCCTCTGTGGCTGTTTGGTTTCATAGCAAAGGACAGTGAGCACCACCACTCATGCAGCTGGTGTCTAGGTCCAGGGCTCCGATGGCCTTTGAGAAACCTCAGTGGAGTCGAAGACAGCCTGGCCAATGCCACGGGGCACCTCGACGCTACTCGACACTCACAGCACCAAGAGCCATCGCGGACTGCGGCTGGGCTGGCTTCTGAGTCCTTACGGGAAGGAAGTGGGAGAGAGAACGGGTCCGGGCCATCCCCGTGAGTGGAATGACGCACGTGGGGTCAGCAGGGTTGGTGAGGGTCCCACGAGGCCGCGGCGCCTGGCCCCCCATCCCCAGCCACCCGCGGCCCCACCTCCCAGCTCCCAGAACCGCGTCCTGGGACAGTCACTGTAAGCCTGACAGCAAACGCCACCCCCGACATGACTTAACGAAGGCACAGCGACCGTGAGATGGAGAAGTGCGCCGTGTGGGGGTGCCGGGCTCTGGCGGCCAAGGCGTCCGCGTCGCTCCACGTTCGCCACACGAAGGCGTCACGATGCACATCGTTTGGGGAATTACGATCGCTTTCAAACGCCTTCAAGCGTATTCTCCACCCGCGTCTCTGCGTTGGCTCTGGCCCCACTGCTGACCAGCTCCAGTTAAACCTGCCTTTCCGGTGCGCCCCAGTTTCTCACACTGCCTGGAGTCGAGAAGGGGGGCCCCACCGGGCCTGCCCTTGCACCAGCCGGGCGCACACCTGTCTCCAGGCTGGGGGAGCCATGCGTGTGCGCAGGAGAGTGGGGGAGGGCCCATCACCGCCTCTGTGGCGGTGCTCTGCCTCCCTGCTCTGCCTCCCGGCCCGTCCCTCTCCAAGTCAACCCGAGGACCCCCTGCCCCGCCGCCGCCAGCAGCACGTGGCCCCCAGGCGGCAGGGCGGCTCGCAGAACCTCGCCGTCCTCCGCGAGCCCCACCCTTCCACACACCCGTCACACACCGCAGCCCGGCAGCCCCCAGGCGCCCCCGAGCCCCTGCCCTCCGGAGCCATCTCTTCGTGGCCACGAGGCCCCCACGGAACTCAGATGGTGTCACCCTGCTCGGGCCCCGGCAGGTGACTTCCCGGCCTCACCCCGCCAGCCCCTCTCCCTCTCCGCCTGCCCCACGGCCCCCTCGCCGAGTGCTCCGAACACAGTCCCCCCTGGGGTCTCTGCACCTGCCTGCCTTCTCCCCAAGACTGGCCACGTGACCAGGTGCAAAATGAAAAGGTCCCTGGCTCAAAAGTTATTAAGAATTTCCAGATGCCTACCCTCATAGCCCCACCTGGCTGGTTCCTCCCGCCCTCATGTGGTTCCTCTGCCGCGTTGTCCGAGCCCCTCTGCCTCGGGACCCCGTGGTGGCAGGACGGTGTCCACTGCTGGGGCGGCCTGGTGCCCCACCCGCCTGTCTGGGGGCCTGACGGCCTTCTCCGAGGGGCTCCTGCCACCCAGCCTCCCTCTGTCCTCCTCAGGCCGGTCCACTTGCCTCAGGCCGTCCGCCCAGGAGCAGCCCTGGCCTGCACGTGCTGTAAGACGCCTCCTCCAGGCAGCCTGCCCTGCACGCTGGCAATTCCTTCGTTGCTCAGCTCTTCTCTGGGAGGGGACAGAGGACGCTCACCCTTTGTCCCCATCTGCTGTCCTGACGCAGAGCCTGGCACACAGGAGGTCACAGGAAACACCTGTGGACCCGCACGGATGCGTGAAAGGAGTGAGCGAGGGAGTCTCGGGATATAGGAGACTTGAGAAGGAGCCAGAGGTGGAGGTCAAAGGGAGAAGACAGAGACAGAGCCACCCGGGCAGGAGGCAGGCCAGGGGCCAGACTATGCAGGATGTGGGCCTTACACAAAGCCCAGGACAGACAGGCGTGGAGGGTGGGCAGGGTCGGGAGGGAGCTGGGGCCGGTGGCCGGCAGGGACAGTGTCGCTTAGCCCCCCCAGGAGAAGGAGAGACAAAACCTGGGACCTGGCCGGCAGGTCTGGGGAACAGTGACTGGTGTCCCTGGTGCCCCCAAGCCAGACGTGGGCTCCCTCCCGGGTGACCAGTGTTCCCCCCCCCACCGCCCTCGTCCCGCCCATCCACACGGCTCCGCTGCGGCCAGTCCCGGCCCGTCTTCCCCTGCCGGCCCCTCCCGACCGTGAGCTCGCTTGTCGCACACACGAGGGGAGGTCCCCGACAGGGGAGGCCCGCTCAGGACGAGGGCACACTGACCGACCCTCGGGGGGCACGACCTACGGGCGTTGGCCACCGAGAGGTCAAGACGTGGGGGGACGTGGCAGCGCAAGACCGGCCAAAGCGATAAGACAAGAAAAACACTAAAAGAAGTACAGATTTGGAGGAAAAGACGGACCCGTCATTACACACAGGACGTGGCAGGTTTACACGGAAAACCAACGGGACCAATTAACTGTCAGAACAAAGAGCTTGGGGGCTTCTAAACCCAACACCGACCTAAGCAACGAACCTGTGCTTCTCTACGTCTGGAAAATGTCACTGAGAGGATGTGGGCAGCGACCCACATGGGCCCGAGGGCTCTCGGGGGCCGCGCTGAGCTCGGCTTAGAAGGCAGGGGTCAGCACGCGCGCGGCCGTGGGAGCCCTCGGGCTCGGCCCCCGCGGGGCCGGGCCTGGAGGCTCGCTTCCTACAAAGAGAATACGGCCAGGTGACATGATGTCACTCCCACAGAGAGCTCACTGGACACCGAGGTCCCCCCACACCCCTGAGCACATAACCTCACCCGCTGGCCCCCCGTTTCTCATCTGGAACACGGGGGTGATAACACCAGGGCCGCAACGGTTAAGGCCTTAGAGGAAATGAGGTGACCCGTGTGGCGGGCTCCCGCCCTGGCCACCGCCCCCAGCCCCTCCCCCACAGCTCAGGCCGGCCGAGGCCTCGGCCGAAAGCAGGCGGAGGCGGGCGGCCTCTGGCAGCGGGCTCAGGCAGCGAGGGGCTGAGTCCCCATCGCCGGCGCCCGCCACCGTTCCGGCTCGTACCCCAGCCCACTGAGCCCCAGGGCCCCCAGACGGCCCAGCCCGCTGCCAGGGCCCGCAGGCGCCCTGCCCAGCGGCCTCGCCGGGCGGGCAGGCCGTGGCGGGGCTGGTCAGCGGTCTGTCGATGGCCTCCTGCCCGCTTCCCAAGCCCGGCTCCCCTCTGCGGCTCCCAACCTGCACCGCCCCGATGCCCCGGAGCAGGGGGGGTGGGCAGTGGGGCCAGGCGGGAGGGGGTGTCCAGGGCAAAGACGATGAAGGGACCACCCTTGGAGGCAGCGGGAAGCCTGTGGGCAGCCGGGGGCCCCTGGCTTGCGTCTGAGCGGGGCACGGGGTGTGCGGCCGTGTGGGGGCAGGGGCCAGGGGTGGGACCGCGACGGGGGGCAGTAGATGTGCCCAAAGGGCCGAGTGGGAGCATCTTCAGAAGCAGAGTCCGTAGGTCCTGGGGACGGTACAGCCCAGGGGGCTGAGGGGCTCCAGGAGGCCAAGGTTGAGCATTTTCTTGGATGTTTGGGGCCATGTTAGATACTTTTCTGTGGAATGAGTCCGTAGTTGCCCCTTTTTTTCTATCCTTTGAACACTATTTGTAAACTTCTATACGTTAAGGAAAGCCCTTTTCCAGTGGTTTGAATTGCAAACACTCTTTCTAATTGTCTTTTGACATTGTAAAAGATTTTTGGAGGGCCATGCATGCACAAATTTTTTGATTTTACCTTGCTAAATATATTACTATTTTCTTTTATAGTTTCTGGAGGTGCGGTCATATTTTAGAGGATCGCACCCCCTCCACGGTTATAGACACTTCATGATTTTCTTCTGGAATTTTAATGATTTCATTTTGACCCATCTGAAGTTTACCTGCTGTAAAGAAAAATAATCGCGGCCTTAAAGGGGTATACATGTACGTTTCTATCACAAAAAGAAAAAAAAAGTCTCAGGACCGGTAGGAAAGCTCTGCGTGCCTCCCGAAGACCCAGGCTCTGCCATTCTCCATGGCCCAAAACAGCGGCCCCAGCGCCTTCCACCACGTCCACATTCCAGCCAGTAGAAAAGAAAAACCAGTAGGGAGGAGTACTCCTCCTCCTGCAGAGGGCATTTCTCTGAGGTGACGGGGACGCTTCCTCGGCCTCACCTGCTACAAGGGAGCCTAGGGGGATCTAGGCATTATTCCAAAAGGCTTCACTAGAGAATGAGGGGGGCGGGGCGGGGAGGATCAGTTGGGATCTGGGCCACAAGCATTGCTATGGTGTTGTGGGAAGGAGAGCCTGCTCCCACCGAGGGGGAGACCCCAGAAAGGACGGAGCGGGGGGTGGGGGGCTCCCAGAGAGGGCACGACCAGGGGGAGAGGAGACACAGGGATCCCCGTCTGCCACGGGGAGCTGGGGAAGGGGCCTGACCAGGGCAGAGGGGACGCAGGAGCCCTAAGCCACACGGTGAGCATCGCACACACCACCGCGACACGAGGGGCTGGGCCGTGGTTCTGCTCCTTCGCGCTCGGAGCAGAGCCTCACCACCCGGCGAGGAGAAGCTGAGTGGGTCCGGGCGTGACTCCAGATGCCCCCGTGTCCAGCCAGTGTCCGCTGAGACCGCAGGACCCTGCACCGGGTTAACGGGAGAGCAGGCCAGCAGGGCTCCCAGGGGAGGTTGGTGCCTGCATTTACCCACCCCGGGCTGCCCAGGCCCCCGCCTTCCAGGGCTCCCAACGCGTCCGCTGGGCCCTTGCACACCAGCACACCAAGTCGCCCCGGGGGACTCCCCTGCCCGCTCGCCCAGAGGTCCTCCAGCTCTGGCCACGCCCCCAGCAGCAGCTCCCAGCAGCCCACCCCCAACCGCCCCTGCCCAGGCGGGGCCTGTCTCCACCGGCCAAGGGTGCGGGGCGGACCCGGGACCCTGGGGCCAGGGAGAGGGCCCGACAGGGACTTGAATGCCTGGACACCAACCCCCTTGGCCCTGAGCCAAAGGAGACCCCGACACGGGTGTCCTCGCCTTAATCACCCTGCAAGAGATACGAATCCAAGAAATGCCTCAAATCAGCTTGAAAAGTGGGTCAGAGATAACACACACACACACACACACACACACACACACATACACACACCCTTGTGGAAAAGAGCAAGAACCCGTGGAAAGTGCCACTGCCCCCCACCCCCGGGGACGCCTGCAGAGGGACCAAGGAGCCTGACACCCGCACACGGGTGAGCACGATCTCACTGCACCTGCTTTTGCGTCTGTATCATTTCACTTTGGGATTCATGTCTGAAATAGTAACAAGGTAATGAGCAGCTGAAGAGCGGACGCCACGATCCCATTTTTATAAACTCCAGGAGGGGGAGAAGGAACAGACACATCGTACCTGTGTTGTAAAACAGCTCAAGAAAGGAAGAAAGAAAAAAAAGCCACAAGAGCCCAGGGCCCCTTGGTGCTTCACCGAAGCAGGCAGTGGGGTCCCAGAGGTCCCAAACGGTGCCCTCGGCCCTGGGCAGCTGGTCACCGCCAGTCCTACCCAGCCCCAGGTTTGGGCCAAGGCACAGCCACACCCCGCTAAGGGCCCTCCGGGAGGCTTCCAAGGAGACGCCGCAAAAGGTCAAAAGAGCCCAGGCAGGAGAGTGCTGCCTGCTGGGGGTCCCAGGTGTGGAGGGACCAACCACCCGAGTGACCTGGGACTGAGGAGGCTCCCAGGATGTGGTGCTGATGCCCAAGTCCTGGGCAAGCAGGGCAGATGGTCCCCCTTCCGGTGGGTGCAGAGCGGGCCGCTCCCAGGAGGTGGCCCGGCGGAGCCCCAAGGAGATGGCAGGTGCCAGCTCCAGCAGGGGGCAGGCAGGAGGAGCCTCCTCACCTCCCTCAGCCCCGTCCCTGACCCCTGCCCTGAGCGTGGCCCAGGGAAGGGCTCCGGGGGCCAGGCTGGTTTCTAATGAAACCTTCAGAGCAGCACCCGGGGTGGGGCTGGGGGTGTCTGGGGCACGGCCTCACGGGGGAACCATCTGCCCTCCTCCCTGACACCCCTGCAGCCTGTCCCAGGTGACCGGCCAGGCGCCAGGAGGCAAGAGTCCCTCCAGGAGATGCCACTAAGAAAAAGCTCCCTCTGCTCAGACTCAGGGACCTCCAGCATGACTGGGACCGGGAACAGGACCGGAACCGGGACCGGGACCAGGACCAGGACCGGAACCCGGATCAGAACCAGGACCAAGATCAGGACTGGAACAAGGACCAGAACCGGGACCGGAACCAGGACCAGGATCGGGACCAGCGGGCCGGGGGGGGGGGGGGGGGAGGAGGTAGTACAGAGCAGTCACTCCAGGCCACCAGCCACCATCACCAGTGGGAGTTCTGGGGCAAACCCCAGCTCCTAACTCGACGGCAGACCCGGCCCTTCCCTGACCGCAGCCTGGGCCTTGTCCACAGCGACACCCCCCCCCCCCCCCGACAGGCTCTCCACAAGGGCCGGTGGTCCTGGGGGAGCCGCTGCTGGTAGAAAGCGTCTGTCAGACACAGGACAAGACTATCAAAGGAAGACATTTTATTTTTTCAAGTTTCTATGGAGATGTTACAAACAATGGAGACTGAAGGGGGGCGGGGCGGGGGGAAGACATTTAAAAATTTTAAACTACCAGTTTAAAATAAAAATATGATTAGATAAAATAATAAATAATGCCATCCATGACAATTTTAAGATGAAGGCATGTCACGTGCCTCAATGAGGTGGCCGGGGACAGGCTGCTGGGACCCTGACCCTCACCTGGCCTCCGGGCTGCAAGCCCGCCCCGGCATCCTAGCGATGGAGGAATGAAATGGCCACACCATCCAAATCTTGACTTTATTTTTTAATATAAAAACTGCATTTTTGGAAACCCACCCTACCTTTTCCCCTAACATAATGCTTTACCTCTTAAAAATAAAAATAAAGTACTAATTCTATATACATCACATGTACCATACAAAAATGTATCCAAAGTTTCTATTGCTACCAAAGTGTTCTAAATTAAAACAAGTTACAGAAAGCCCCTCATTGTAAACAAAAGATTACAAGTTACAAAATCAAAGAACACACAGCCAGAGTCATTTACACGACAACCAACACATCCTGCTCCCAAAGCAAGTCGAATCTGTATGTGCCTGTATAAAAATGCATATCAATATACTTTTGCAAATTTATTTTTCATTATAAAGCAAATGAATACACTTTCTACAATAAATAACCCGCTGGAGGCACACCCGTGGAAAGCTGGGGCAGACGGGCGGAGGCGGCGGACGAGGACGGTGAGGACATGGGGGAGGGGCGGGGGGGGTGGTAAGCGCCTGCCCCAGCCCCCACAGGGGGGGCGGAGTGTTTTTGGTGATTTGCAAGTGATGTACACAGCATAAATCTATTCTCCACCTCTTTCCACAAAGTACCATTCAAAATAATGTCATTTTCTTTCTTAAAATACACATTTGTCATTGTAAATTTACATCCCGTCTTATTAAATAGTGGTACTCCGTGTAAAGAGTATGATTTACAAAATTATTAAACATTCAAAAGTCTTTAAAAAAAAGCTACAGATCAAAGAAAGTGACGCAGGTGCAGCCTCCGGCGTGACCCGTGCCGGGCACGGGAGGAGCTCAGCAGACGCGCCCGCGCCATTCACAGAGCGCCCAGACGGGGACGGTTTCACAGAGAACTTGGAAATAAAACCTGCCCTCCCCGGGGAGGGGGAATTAAAGAACCAGGCCTAGAGATCAGAATAAGTTAAGTCTGGAACAATATACACGCATATACAGCTTATCCACACTATGGACAAGGCCACGGGAAGGCGGGCAGGTCAGTCGATGTCGCTGAGGTCGCTGGTGGGCTCCCCGTGCACACGGCTCAGGTGGCTCATCGCGCGGTCGAAGGCGACCCTCACGGCCTTCCTGATGCTGGAGTTTCTCCCCTCCATCATTTTCAGTTTGTCTATGGTCTCGTCCATGCCGAGGGGGACCATTTTGGACTTGGGGAGCCATTGCCTTTTGAAAAGAGAAAAGCCGGAGTGACCGGAGCCGTCCGCACGGCTACTCGGACGCACTTGACACGATGCCCTGGCAGCTCCGAGCCCCCAGTGGGGAAGAGCAGCCGACGTCAGGCGCTCAGCGGCCAAGGGAGGGAAGAGAGGCTCGTGCCCCGGAACCCGCGCCCCCCCCCCCCCCCCAGGGCGCGGCCCCATCGGCCAGCCCTCACGGGCCAAGGACAGGGGCACGGCCCAACCTCCTGCCAACCCCGGGAGAGTCCGGGGGACTCGGGGAAGGCGTGAAAATCAAGTCGTCCCCACCTCTCATCCACAACACTCCCCACAGGGCCACTGGATCCTGGAGGCTGGCGGGAGACAGGCGCCACCCAGCAGCCTTCCACGCCTTCCCTGAGTGGCCACCGAGGGTCACGCGCAGGAACGCTGACGCACGCACACGCTGCAGGTGCACGCACGGAGTGGGGGTGGGCAGGGGGCCCGGCCGCGGGGCAGCCGACGGGCCTCGGACCAGACAAGGCAGGCACAGGCCTCCACGGGGTCTGATCGGGAGCGCGGCACGGGGCAGAGAGACACGGGGCGCGGAGCGCGGTGGCCGCGCGTGGCCGCACACACCCGACCCAGCCGTACTCACCAGCGCCGGGGGTGCCCGGGGCGCTGGGAAGGCCCGCGCCCCGCCACCGGGCCCCCACGGCCACCCACACCGGGTAGCCCTGCTTCGGGCACCGCAGGGGCCGCGGTCCTGGGGGCAGAGAGCCTACGCCGGGGTCACCGGGGGCCCCTCATCAGCACAGCAAGCTTTCAGACCGAGAAACGGGGACACGGGCCACGCGCACCTCGTGAGCGCTCGGGGGGCAGCACCGGAACCCGGGACCGTCGGGGTCTGAAGCAGGGAGGGCCTCCAGGCAGCGCGCTGGGGTCCGGAGCCCACACCCCACAGCAGCATGGGGACCCACACACACACAAGAGGCGAAGAGACCGGGCCGGGCCGGCGGCAGAACCCCACGGGCCCGGCTGTTCGCACGCGGCTCCGTGAGAGGCTCACAGGCGGAGGGGGACGGCCCCCCGTGCCCTCCGCACACCACACGCGCCCCACGGCCTCTGAGCCAGCTCGGCACCCGGGCACCCGCACTCACCAGCTTCTCTTGTTGTCAAAAAAGAGAACGAGGAACAGCCTCTCGTCAGCCTTGGTCTGCATGTGCTCGCCGACCTTCAGCACGTCCAGCGGTGGGGCCGGGATGGTGACCCCGTTGTGGTGGCCGGGCACGCGCGGCATCTTGGGGTCGATGATCTGCCGAGGGAGGACACGTGTGGGTCACGTTTGAGAGCCCCCCCACCGTGCCCCCGGAGCTCTCTCCCCAGGCTCCGACTCGAGGTGGGTTCTGAAGCAGCTCTCCCAACACCAACGCCCTGTGCGGGCGGGCTCTCGGCGGGCGCTCACGGGACACCTGTCCCACGAGGGCAGCGGGACAGCCCCGGACCTGGGACAAAGGCCACACCGCTCGGTGCCCCGGCTCCCCAGAGGGCGGCCCCACGGACCCCCACACCCAAACCCCACGCCCTGCAACCCCGAGGCTCACCAGGGCCGGATACGAGGGGTAGCCGCTGCACTTGGCCCACACGACTTTCAGAGGCTCGAGAACAGAGGCCGCGGCGTCGGAGGAAATCCACATGCTCTTCTGACCGACCTCTGGGCAGAGAGAACGGGCGCCGTGAGGGACCTGCCGGCCCGACCACGGCCCGGGGCTGCCTCCTGCAGTGAGAGCTCCCCCCACACTGACAAGCCAGCACCAGCCCGTCCTCGGTGCTCCTCTAGGTGCTGCAATTGGGGGAGCCACCCCGCCCCGCAAGGTCCCACATCCGGCTGCAAATGACAGGCGAGCCTCACGTCGGGTGCGGGTGGCCTGCACAGAGGAATGGAGCATTCCACACAAAAAATGACAAACCGCGGGATGAAACTCTCGCTGTCCCCCTGTGACCGCTGTCCCCGTCGGGGGCGGGGGAAGGGGCGTCTCGCACAGACACCCCGGGATGGAGGCCCAGGGAGTGGGGGAGCCGGAGCCCTCCCGGCAGAACGGCCCCCCCACACCACGGCCACCTCGCGGAGACGCGGACACGGAGGGCAGGCGGGCTCACCTGCGGCGATCCTGGCCGCCTTGGCGTAGTTCCCGTTCTCGATGCAGGAGATCAGCTCGCTGCGGTCCTCTAGCGTGTGTCTGCGCACCAGAGCGGGCTTGCCCCGGCCGCACTTGGGCACGCTGAAGCTTTGGGAACAAGAGTGGAGCCGGGTCACAAAGCTCTGCCCCTTCCCCCCCCTCCGGCGGCGGCCCCGGAGCCGGGCCCTGCAGAAGCCGGGCCGAGGGCCCCCCGGCGACCCACACGGGGCCCCGGTTACAAAGAGGTGTCCACGGGGCGGACGGGCAGGGCCGCGCTCGCCACCCTTCCGGTAAGGGAAGACTTCGGGAGGGAAAGACAGAATAAACGTCACCACAGGCTGAAAATCGATTAATTTCCTCCGTGGTTGCCCTTCCCATTTCTGGTGAAGAGGCACAGGGCAGTGCCCCAGGGACGGGGCGGGTGGGAGCGGGCCCCCCAAGCCGTGCCCACCTGGAGTCACAGAGAGGGCTGCTGCTGGACGAGATGCTGGACTCCGAGGCGCAGCGTCGTCGGGGCGCAGCTCTCCTCCCCGGGGCGCCCCCCGGCTCCTGCTCACTCCGTGCGCCCCCAAAGCCGTTGGTGAGGCCTGCAACACAGGCACGCGGGCCCCGAGCTCAGCACCCCGGGGCCCACGACGCGCCACAGCTCTCCCCGTCCCCCGACCCCCCGGCCCCGCGGCGCCGACGACACGGGACACGCACGAGTGCTCCGCGGCACATCTCGCTCGGCGCTCAGAGCAGCCCGGTCTGAGGGTGGTGCTCCTCCCAGGAAACGGAACGTCCGACAGGCCCCGCAGAGCTAAGAGCGTGCGGTGACTCCTCCCCAGACCCGCAGACTCGCCTGACCGGCCCCCGCCGCGGGGGGACCGGCCCCTCCCGGGGCAGTGACGCCACCACCGAGAGCGGGTTCATTCGCGGGCGCGTCGCCAGGAACACAGGAACCTCAAACGCCCGAGACCCTCCAAAGCAGAAATCGCGCTCTCGTTAGCCGGGGCCGCCCTCGTCCCAAAGCACCGCAGCTACTAGCATGCGGTGGGGGGGGGGCGCGACCCAGGGCCGAGGCCACACGTCCCGGCTTCCTTCCCACAGCCCACGGGAGCGAACAGAACCCGTCGACTCACGATCTGGGAAGTGTCTGAAACTCAAGGCACGTCTCAGAGTCCAACCACTTCCTCCAAAAGAGCCCCGCCTCACGTCGGGCAACGGAAGGCGTCTGTCCACGCGCCCGCCCTCGACGCCGGGATGAGCCGGGCCGCCCCCTCCGGGTCCCACAACCAGACAGTCGTGCACGTTTCTTTCCCCAAAAAGAATCCCGTTCCCACACTTAAAAAAATTTAAACCCAGTTCTTTAGAAGTTGAGGCCAGATTACAGGATTTTCTCATCTGCCTCACGTGCTTCTCTGTGTTTTCTCAGTGACAAAAACGCATGTTAAACGAGGGCAACGAACCAACTCTGACGGTGGCTAAGAAATGAAAACGCGAGCAGTGGCTGAGCGCGGCGGCTGCTCACAGACTGAAGCCACGTCTTCCTGAAGTAAATTCATCAGACATCTCGCTCCACTTGTTAGACTCAACAGCACCCGCTTTAAAGAAAACTTACTATTTTTCACTCGTAAATCTAATTCACATTTTTCTAGCAGAAACTGTGGTCGGCTGGGGGTGCCACACTCACTTGTGGAATTTGGACATCCGTGGGCCCGTGAAATGCAGCAGGTGAGCAGATGGCCCAGGGCCGAGAGCCGGTTCCAGCCACACTCGCCAGCAGGCCGGGGGACCAGAAAGAGGTACAGCGACCCCCAGGGTCCCCCAAGGCCAAGAGGTCTCAGGAGACGCAGAAGGCGGCAGGTCCCCAAGAGCAGACAGACCCCAACTCGGAGGCAGGCAAGTCAGAGACAGCCCGCCCAAGCCAGACACGCCGACAGAAGGAGGGAGCCCGGGGTGCAGGATCCAGGTCCGAGAGAAGGGGCAGCAGTCCGGAAGGCGCGTGTCCAGCACCCAGAACCAGCGAGGCTACGAGGACGCAGCCTGCGCCCTCAGGGGAAGCCCAAGGACGGCACCGACTGGCCGGTGCAGACACACCCTGTGGCAACCAGCAGGCTCGGCCGCAAGGCCACACCTCTCGCAGCATCAACTTGGAGCTGAGGCCTAGTGGTTCTCGATGGCCTCACTCCGCGTCTAAACCCCCTCAGCCTTCTAGGGGCAGCTTCGCTTAGCCGGCAAAGCCGAGCCTTTCCGAGCAGAGCTGGCGGAGGGGGGGGGGGGGGGGGGAGCGGGGCCCGGAGGAGACCAGGTGCGCCAGGAAGAGTCCTGCAGGGGGCCTCTTCCTGTCCTGCCGTGAGGACGAGCAGGCGGCACCCAGAGCGCACCTGGCAAAGGTCCGACTAAGGCCGGGAGCCCAAGCAGCGGCAGCCACGGCCAAGGACGCCCGGCACCCACGGAACCAAACCACGGAACCTGGCACCTGCACAGCATGCCTGGCGAGAGCCAGCTGAAGCCACTCTCCCCACGCGCCGCTAAGGGGGAGAGATGAAAACGCGGCTCAGTGCTCGGTCCGAGAAACCAGAGAACGACCACGTCTCCCCCGACTTCCCTCAGGATTTAGGAGGACACGCACATCCACGGTGACTAGTTCCTACACACGGTTCTTCCCGGTGCCCAGGAAACGTCACCGAACACCCACTAAACGGCAGGCACCACAGACAGACCCAAAGCGGCAGGCCTCACGGTGGCCGGGGCGCCCCGACGCCTCCCTGCCCCCTCACTGGCCTCGACAGGCCGACAGGCTCCCTGTGCAAACAGACTCCTCCTGCCGGCTGCGGCCCAGGGAGCCCACCGGCCCCGCCCTGGAGACCCTGCAAGGACTTGCATCAGGTTCTGGGGGTCAGCACAGAGACGGGCCCACGGGTCACGTGCAAACAGCAGGCATCCGTACGGCGCCCGGGCCCCAGCCTAAAACCTACTTTTACCAAAACTATTTCAACAAGAAGTAATTTTTTCAATGGCGTAAGTCAAACTGGTACACCACAAAAACCAAACTGAAAGACAGGTGGCCATCTGGAGGAGGCCAGTGTCCCCGGGGCACCCGGGCCTCACGAGGACCTCTTAGGAGGCAAAAGACACGCTGACCTTCCCTCTCCGCCCCACAGGCACCACACCCCGAGCCAGGGGGGCCCTGGCCCAGCCGCTCCCCACCCAGTCGAGGCCTTCCCAGGGGACACCTGGGCTGGGCCGCGTGGCGAGGGGGGGCCCCAGGGGCCTCCTGAGACAGCCGACCAGCAGTGCCAGAAGCATAGCCCTACAGAAAGCTTCCTGAGGCCGCGAGCTCTGCTGTGAAAGGCTCACATCAGCCAGGTGGCAAGAAGCCGCTGGCGGCTCCCCCGGTGAGAGGCAGCCGAGACCCACACCTGCCACAGCCTCGCTGCTCCGTAAGGAACCTTCCGGCCGGCACCCGGTGAGAGGCCGAGCAAGCAGGGTGGGGCCGCACTCGCTGCTGTCCACTACAGGCCGTGCAGCGTAGACACCAGTGATCTCCCCGCCACCACCCAGGCTACCGCCTGGCTCCCCAAACAGGACGATCGGGGATGCGACGCAGGACCGGCCTCAGAGGCCGGGTGGGCACGGTGACCGCACTGGGCCTCCTCAAGTGCTGGGGCCATCCGTTAACCTGTTTCTACATCTTTATCCTCACTACTGGCGACACAACTGCATTTCTGTGCATTTTTCAACCTTTCCGTGAAAACACGGCAGATAAGATGCCAACCACCCTGCTTCTGCCTAGACCAACTCCTCGAAGACACAGCCGCGGCAGGGGAAGCTCCCACAGGACACCTCCAGGCCCCACGGGCAGGACTCCCGCTCGCTGCAGCAGCAGTGGGCACGGTGACCAGAGACCGAGCTGCCCAGCTCGCTCAATTCTCCCTGAGGGCCGACCAGCCGGAAGGAAGGGAAAGAGAGAGCGAGGGGAGGGGGGAGGCCGGGTAGAAACCCAGAAAAGAAAGATGCTAACGAGCGAAGGAGGCTTCACACATCCTCCAGCTGGGCCGCGCGCCTCGCACAGGGTTCCTTCCTGCGCCCGTGCCCGGCCCGAGACCCCCGGTCCTTTTGGGCCGGTACTGTGCCTGCCGAAGGCGGGATCGGAATCTCTGTCCATGTAAGTCATCGGCAGGTGCCGCAGGCGAAGCACCCTGCCCCGCGGCCGCCCTTGGCATCGTTCACACCTACCCACGGGGCCGGGACGGGCAGGGAGGCGTCCCTGCCAGCTGCAGCCAGCTCCAGGAGGGGCACCGGGCGGCTCCTCCCGGGGCGTCTGGCTCGGACTTACAGGAGGGGGTGGGCAGGGTGGGGCACATCTCCTCCACGTGTTGGTGTTTGGGCTTTTGTTTGGAAAAAGGCTGAACCGATGCTTCCAGCTCCTCCACAAGAGTTAAGCGACACACAAGGGTGCAGCGATCTTTCTGCGTTCCAAAATGACCGCTTAGCAGAACTCCGTCCGAGGTGAACAAGAGAAAGTGATTAGGGTCCAAAGAGTGAGCTACCCAGCGTGTTAGTAGTTAGAGTGAGAACCTGGAAAACAGCGAAAAAGCCATTTAGTCTGACCGGGGGCGCCGCCCTGAGCGGCCGAGGAGGAACGCGACTCCCTCTCGGTCTCTCTGCGTCTCTGTCTCTGTGTCTCTCTCCTGGACTGTCTGTCTCTCCTTGTCTCCGTCTCTCTCCGTCTCTGTGTCTGTTTCTTTGACTGTTTTTTGTCTCTGTGTCTCTCCCTGTCTCGTCTGTCTCTCCTTGTCCCTCAGTCTCTCTCTCTCCTTGACTCTGTCCCTCTCTCTGTCTCTCCCACGCACACACACACCACGTGCACACAGCGGGAGTCTCGGGAGCAGAGACCAGAAGCAGGAAAGTGCCGGCCCGGAAGCCCGTTCTGGGAATCACAGAAGCGTCAGGGAAGAAGGAAGCGGGGGACGGAGCGCAGGCCCCAGGCGACGTGGCACCGGAAGAGCGGAGTCGGGGGCTCTAACCCCGGCCCGCGGCGCCGCCCACAGCTCAAGAGCAGGGAGCCCCGGGGGGGGGCCGAGTGTCTCCAAACGAAGGGATCTGTGTTCACTCTAACTCGGAAATCTTGCGGCGTGCTGTGGGACGCCAGAAGAACCCCTACAAGGCAGAGCGCACGGATGAATCTTTGGGAAAATCACAAGGTTCAGAACAGTTCGAGTCCTCAGATGGCGGAGAGCGCCGCTCGGAGCGAGCGATCCGGGGCGCGCAGAGAGCACGGAGGCGGAGGTGAGGTGGAGCCAGAAATGGGAGCCGGATGCGCAGCGTCAGGCCCGCGTGCGGAGCAGGTCCTGGTGCTACTAAGACTCCCGGGCCGCACGGGAGGGCGACAGGGCTCATCCCGCGTCCACCGTATCTACTGCCAGTCTGGAACAAGAAAGCAAACACCCCCGTGTCAGTCAGGCTCCGGACCGCGGCCGGCTCGCGGACGCTCCTGCGGGAGCCGCGGCAGCGCCAGAAACCTGCGGGGCCCCGCTCAGAGGCCGGCCGGCGGAAGGAGGGGCGCTCCGCGCCGGTGCCCGCGAAGCCCCCGGCAGCGCGGCCGCGGCGGGACCCGCCTGGCACACGAGGGCGGCCGCGGGGCCCCCGCGGACCACTCCCCCGACGGCGCGCCCGATCGGCAGCTCAGCCCCGGGCCCGGCGCGCTCCCGGCTCGCCTCCTCGCGCCGCGACCGGACCCCGGTGCCCCCCCCCCCCCCACACCGCACGCGGGAGACGAGCTCCGTCCGCCGTCCACGAAGCCCCCGCGCGGCCGCACGTCGCTCAGAAACAAAACAGGCTTTGACAAATTATTTTCAAAGGACCGGCTCGGTATCCACCCATCCAAATACAAGCACGTGAACACAGAATTTCTATAAAATTAGTTAAAGATGCAATCAAGATAGAACTTACAAACCATCACTCGGGCAACAAAAAGAATTCAACCGTGCGCCACGGAGCAGGAAGCGCGACCCCTCGCCCGCACCAGAAACCACGCTGACGCTCGGGCGGCCGAAGGCGCTCCCGCGTCTCGATGTGACGGGTGGACCAGCACGCACCGCAGGCCTCGGTCCGCGGCGAGAGCCCAGAGGACAGGCACGTCCAGTCCCACCTCCGGGAAGAGGCGACAGAGGCACAGCCAGCGTCCTCGCGCGACGCAAGGGTGACAGCGGTCTAGCGGAACTGGCGGGGCCTCCTCGGCTTTCATCTGGAGGGGACACGGAGGCTGTGCCAGAACACAGGCCGCCTCCCTCCAACCCAGCACAGGGGAGACCCCGAAAGAGCCACTACCGCGGCACGTGAGCGGGAACCTCCCGGTGAATTCGACAAATTTAAGTTGCAAAAGCTCAGCAGTGACGCGACCTCGCGTCATTTCCGCAGACAGCGGTCCTCCCCCTCCACGCGCCCACAGAGCCACAGAACAGTGAGAAACGTCACCACGTGCTTTGAGCAACTGCCCAAAGGGGCGCCTGGAGCCCACGGGCAGGCCCCTCGCAGCCCCGGGCGCGCGCCACCGGCACCCCCCGCGCACGTCCCTCCGGGCGGGCTCCGTGAGCCAGACGCCGCCGCGCACGCACCATCGGGTTCCCGGGGTGCACGGGGCGTGCAACGCGACCACGCCGGGCCGCCCCCGCCCCCCCCCGGCCAGCCCGTGACGGCGCCACCCTGGAGGACGCTGCGGCGTCTGGCTTCTCGTCTGGGGATAAAGAGGCCCCTGGACGGTCGGCTGCGAACGAGGGCCCAGCCGCTCCGCGACACCCTGGGGGAGAGAAGGCGGCGCCGTGGCGCTCCGTGGCATTTACCTGTGTCCAGGCGCTTTCCCGGGGACCCCTCCTCCACCTCGGAGTCGCCGCAGGTGCTCCGCGACCTTTTTCTTGGCTGCAGAAGAGTCTCCAACCTCGGAAGGACTACAGACAAAAAGGTTTTGGTCCCTAGCTGAGGAGAAGTTGGCTGGGTTTCAGTGTTCTTGGCAGACTTTGGGGGGCTTACACTTTTCGATTTGCAGAAGAGAACAGAAGTGCGTCTGTTTACATCGCTTGATGGCTCCGCCACCGCGGAGGCCGCCGCCGCCGGCGCATCGCCACTACTGGCGAGGGTGGGCTCTGGAGGGTGTCCGATTACCAGTGCGCTCTGAGTGCAAGTGCTATGTGATTCATTATCAAATGTGACTCTTTTGAATAGTTTACTCTGCTCTGGGTTCAGTTCTACTGGTTTGAGGGTTGGTGGTTCTGAATTAGTCTCCGAGTTTGAAGGAAGAGGTAATGCATCTGATGGTTCAAGTTTAGGGGGAGATTTATCTCCTGAAAAAATTATAAATAAAGTGATTTTTGAAAACTGATAATTATAAAATCTATTATAAAACTTACTACAAATGTGAAGTCCACCAAAACACTAATTCAATTAGGAAACAAAGCATCACACATACTGGCTGCAAGCAGTGAAGGGCCCGTCGGGTCACACTGTGTGCGCTTCCCTAACACCAAAGACTGCGGTGGCCTGGCGCCCCGGGCCCGGGTGCGCAGGTGTAGAAAGCTCCTCTCTGAAAACAACTGTGAACGACTCCGTCACGTATGTCGACAGTAACACATCATTCGAGTTCATGACAATTTCTGCGACCAACAATTCACTTACCTTGAGGAAGAAAAACAGTTCACTCAACCAGGGAGCCTAACGCGGCATTCCCACACAGTCCTGACCTGGGTCACGCGGTCAGCAAACAGGAGGACACGAGCGTGTCCGTGTGATTTCTGACCGGCGTGTCCTAAGTCGATGACAAACCCATCTGACGAGTGGCGAGTGGCTGTGAACGGCTCAGGGAAGCAGGAAAACCCGCACTCAGCTCTCCAGATCCTTCACCCTCTATGCCACGTTCTGCCATGTTCTACTCTGGGCAGTTTTTCTAGAATCTGACTTTAAAACTAAGAAGTCTTTAGAAGATGACTATTTTAGCCTCATTTAAAAGGCTTCTTGACGCTACCGACATAAACACAAGAAGCCTGAAAAGCCCAGAGAACACGACTTCATCACCTGGCCCTGGGAGGTCGGTCTGCTGGCCACCAGGGCCCGGAGAGGAGGCCCTCCGGCGGCGGCGAGGCAGGCTGGCCGGCAAGGGCACAGCCTCTAGGACCAGCCGCTGCCTGGGGCTACAACCAAGAATAACAATTCATACGACCTAAGTCGATATATTATCACTAGGTATAGTTTTTATTTCGTTGAACCTGCAAACTGCCCCAAGGCCACTTGAAAAAATACAAGTCAGTACATCCAATCCAGTCATCCTGAAAACGGGAAGCTACTAAGTTCCGCTTCCGTCTCAGAGCAAACGTTTTGAGAATCCTCCCTTAACAATGTGACAGGTGCCTCAGCTCTGCGGGGCCACTCGAAGCTTGCCGGGCACGTCACAGGTGACCCAAACACCACGGGAGCGTGTCCTCAGCAGAAAGCCGTATTAAGGGTCCGTGGCCGCACCGCTGCCCAGCAAACCGCGAGGCACGCTGGCGTGAAGTGAGAGCCTTCCTGCTCGTCACTTCAAAGTCACCAACAGGTTTAGGCAAACAGCATTTACAAACCCCCCACCCGCAGGGGGCGCTCAGCAAACGGGACCCACATGGCACAAAGAGCTGCTCCGGGAAAGCTGCTCCCACAACCGGGAGCCGGGGTGGGGCACTCTCACGAGGAGCCTCGGCCACCCCTTCCCCGCGCACCGCCTCGGCTCACCCGCCACCTCCCGTCCCCGCCTCCAGCCTCTCCTGGGGCCCGCACACCAGGCCCCGTCCTGACCCTGCACCAGAGCACCTGCCCCCTCCCTGCGGCCGATGTCCTCGGCGACACCAGGCGGTGACCGCTAGAGGCCGAGGGAGCGTCGTCCCTCGCCAGGCTCTCCGGGCCCCTCTTCACGAGCCATCTCCACGCTACCAGTTGGGACTCCCATCCTGGCTCAGGCCCCCGGCCTGCCTGCTCCTGCCTGGGCAGCACCACCCCAAGTGCCCACGTCCCTGCCAGGCACACAGGGGCCCTGGACCGCCGAGGTCACCCACCCCTTCTCCAGCCTCTCGTGCTAGGCCCATACTGGGCGTTCTCCTGCCCTCGCGTCCCTCGCCAGGAGCAAAGGTCGAGGCCTCATCAGAAGGGCCTCCCTACCCCTCCTTCTACCCAAAGGCAGCCTGGGGCACAGCCATGACCACTCTGCTTGTCCATCGTCCCTGCTCTGCGGTCGGCCTGGGCAGCTCACTGGAAGCATCTCTGGGGTATGAACGGGGCAGGCGGAGGGGGCCAGGGGTCAAGGGCTACTCAGATGACCAGGTACAAACACCGCCACCTCCAGCTGCGAGACCCAGGTGGGTCGCTGAGCCCCTGAGCCTCACTTTCCTCATCTGTACGGTGAGACAGAAGACAGCACCGGTGCCTGGTGAACCCCACGGCACCCCATCAGCCAACACCTTGCGCTGCCCGGCCCTTCAGAGGCGGCATCCCAGTCAGGACCCTGAGCAGAAACCATACTGGAGTTCGTAACAAGTATGAACGTGGGGCACCTGGGGGGGTGCCCAGTCAGGTGAGCGTCCGACTCTTGATTTCAGTTCAGGCCATGAGCTCCCGGTTCGTGAACTGGAGCCCTGTGTCAGGCTCTGTGCTGAGATTCTCTCTCTCTCGTGCTCTCTCTCAAAATGAATAAACAAACTTTTGAAAAAATAACAAATACGAATGTTCTCACGAAAGCTCACGGGCTGCTAAGAATTGTATCATCTTACTGCATCTGAGAGATGCTCAATTACCTTCTAGAATGAACTCTATCCACCTCTCCGTTTGTAAACCTAAGCGACCACTCATTCACAACACAACGGCTCCCCGTTCAGGACGCCTACTTGAAACTAGCTACTCCGGAAAAATCAGCAAAAACGCAGTTACGTCTGCAAGACCAGCTGTTCCCCGGCAACACCGACCGAACGCGTCTGCATCGAAGCCACGGGAAGCTCGGGAAGACTCCAGTGTGAAGCATCGGCCGCTTCCGACCCACAACCGCGCGCCGCCTGACCAGCACCCCTGCCTCGGGCTTCCTCCGCTCGCGATCCCAGAGGGAGAAAGCGAAAGACACAACACCGCAGACCAAGGGAGACCTCTCGTAAACGCGACGGGGCCCTCGCACGCTCCAGTGTCACTCGTGTAGGGAAAGCAGGGCCCCGCAAAGCGCAACCCCGCGGCCGAGCAGAACCCCGGCTGCATCTTCGGGAAGAGAGAAAGGCACGGCCTTGGCCCGTGACGACAGAGCTCAAAGTACGGCCTAGATCCCAGTGACGGGACACGAGAGCCCCGGTCGGCGGCTCGGTGACAGCGCCCTGAGCCCTGCCAGCCCCACAGCTCGTCCTCCCAAAGCCGCGGTCTTCACTGCTCTGCACCCAGCCAGTCACCTGGAACCAGACTCCGGGTAGAAGCGGGCCAAGCGCCCCGAGCAGCTCACGAGCCCACCGGCGCCTTGACGGGGCCTGCGGCGGGGACGGGGCCCACCCAGCTGCGCCATCGGCACGGAGAGCCGAGGCCGGGGCCCTGGCCCCAAAACGGGGGGTGGGAGGAAGGGCTACGCCCCCGGGGACTCCCTTCAGAGGGGGCGCCTCGGCGGGCCCGACCCAGGCACGACCCCCGCCCAGTTACGACGCAGACCGCGTCCTGAGGTGTGCGGATGCCACCGACGTCCCGCACCTGGTCTCTCGGAAGACGCTTGCTTCTGGCCTCACGGGAAGGATGGCGAGCTGCCCTCTACCCCCGCTCACGGTGTCTGCCCTGCCCGTCTTCTCCAACTTCCGCGGGAGGACCCCCCCACCCCCGTCCAGAGGCCCTGCTGCTTCCTCAGGGCCTCCCTGAAGGCGGCCTCGTCCTCCCCAGCACCCTTCCCCCCAGCCACGAGGGAGACACCCTTTCTGCGTGTTTACGCACTTTTAACAAGAGACCTGATGCTCCACACGGATTCCAGGCCGTCTTTTGTTAGACCTCACCGCCGTCTTCCTTCAGAATGACCCCGGCACCACAGAGCAGCAAACGTGGGCTGCAGTGGGGGGCGCCCGCCCGGTGGGGACCCCGAGCCGTGCACCGAGACGGCCGGACGACTGGGGAAGACACCGCGTCCGGACCAGCCCTCCCGACGACCGTGAATGACCAGTCGACCAGCTTTCCCCCAACTCACTCTGTTCAGGGCAAGTAACGTGCCAAGAGTGGTTTTTCCACGACGAGCGAAAGAGCAGCTCAGCCGGAGCGCCTGTCGGGCAGCGGGAGGGGGTGGACAGAAGGGAGGAAGACACACACCCCACTGCAGGCCTAATGACTGCGGCTGCCCTGACCCCCAAGGGCAATGTGGGTGCCAACGGGGCGGGGGGGGGGGGGGCAAAGCCCCTGCGAGCAAGTGCTCAGACCTGTCCTTCCTTCCCCGGCGAAGAACGCGGCCCCTCCTCTCGTCCCCCACAAGGGAGGACCGAGAGCCTGCATCTGTCACTCGGGGGGCCCAGGCCAAGGCCCTGTGAGCGGAAACAAACCAGGCCTGGTGTGAGGGGAAGCCGCACAAGTCTCAGCTGTGCGCACAAGCGGCCACTCCCAGGAGAAAGAGGAGCTCGAGGGCCGGAGCCGCCCCGCGGGGCAGCGCCACAGGGGGACCGGGTCAGGTTCAGGGGGACGGAAGGTCATCACCAACGGCCCCCTCCTGGGACTGGCTGCACGCGGGGCCGCCCCCGCCGACAGACGCCCACGGCCCGCGTAAGCCCTTTTCCCACGAGCCAACTAGAACAACTTCGCGCGCCTGTCCCGCTGCTCTTGCGGTCCGAGTTTGGACGCGCCGAGAGAAAGCTCGGACTCTGAGCCGAACCGCCAGCAGCGCGGTGTGAGATCTCACTGCGCCTTCCCTTCCGGGACACCGAACGGGGCGGACTCTACGATCAGGAGAGCGCAGGACAGCGAGGAGCTGCTTCTAGCAGGTTCCACCAGGTTCCAGGTGCTCAAACCACTGACAGCGCGTGTCCCGAGCACAAGGCCCGCCACCTACAGCCACCGGGGCGGAGGTTCACGTGAGCACCGGGGGGGGGGGGGGGGACGCGCTTCTTCCCAACTACTTCCTATCCACGGACCCATCCCCAGTGTCCAGCTCCTCTCCCGGACGTACGCCCCAGTTAAGGTCGCCAGCTGTCACCGCTGGGTGTGTGACACGTCAGAGGCCCACCAGGCAGCTCCAGGTCAGCTCCCCGCTCCCTGGCGACGGCGTGTGCGTCACCGTCCACCCTGTGGACGCCAGAGGGGAGGATTCACGTGACAGTGGCATCACGGCCCTCTCGGGAGCTGCTACGACCAACAAAAACAGCCATCACTCTTGTCACAGAAGCCACGTCTACCCTACGACCATTCTGGGAGGCGTACGAGGCCTAAACCACCGTTTCTAAATAGTCTTTCAGCAACGAGTTGGAAAAAGAGGGCTTATTCTGGGTCTTCAACTTTGTGACCACCTAAAGGCCGAGATGCAGCACGGTGGCACCGACTGTGACAGGAAACCAGCCCGGTGGGGACCCCGGGCAGGGAGGGACGGACACTGAGCGTGTGCTTACCTTCCTCCCCCGTCTCCTGCCCCAGCTGAGCACTTTCCTCTTCAAAGCTTCCAATACCTGATTCCGCGGGCGGGGGCTGGCTGTGCTGCTGGCTCAGCTTGTTCCGAAGGACCGCGATCTCCTTTTTCAGGAGCTTGGCCCGCTTGCTCCGAGACCCGCTGGACTTCATGGCGCACGTGAGGTCCAGCTTGTCCAGCAGCTCCCTCAGCTGCTCCTCTAGGACCATGTGGGCCCTGTTGGCTGGGTTCAGCAACCTGTCCACTGAAGTCGAAGGACACCCCGTCAGTCATCGGCTACCGGTGCCCCCCGAGACCACCTCGCCAGCACAGGCCCTGCCCGCGGGGAGCCCCACAAGCCCCTCCACGCTCACTCCAAACCCGCGACGGGCACTGCCACAGGGAGACCAGCTTTCACCCCGTGGCTGTCCGGACTCCCCCGGAGGAAAGCTCGCACGCCTGTGGCTGGCCGGCCAGGCACACAGGGCCACAGTGCCCGGAAGGAGGGCTAGCGCCTCTCCCGGCGCGCGCCCGAACCACGCTGTCTGGTGAAGACCGGTGGAAGAGGCCCACCAGGGCCGCCCCCAAGGGAGGCGGGCTCCGCTGACCACAAGCCCGGGGCCACCCGTGCAGACTCTGTTTGGCCACCGCAGCTCCTGTCTGAGCTCACCTCTGGACCCAGACCGCCGTGTGGCTCTACTAAAACTGGGCCACGCCATACGCTGGTAGTTTTCCATTTCGGGCACGTTTACTACAAAAATCCCTAGGGTTCTTGGTTTCAACAAAACGACAAAACTTATGAAGCACAAAATTACCTTAGATCAGTGAAAGGTGGCCAAGAAAGAAACCACTCTTTAGATCTAAGATAAAACGGGGAGCGAGAGGGAGACAGAAGCCACGGCACAACCACCAGGAGCAAGCGGCACCTTCCTCCACAAACAAGTGTTGCTAAAGTATCTGTGCTTTTCACGAAGTAACGAGACACCGGTACCGTGAAATAAATACGTAAGGAAGCCTGAAGCACAACAGGCCGGCTTGCAGCCCTGCTGTCTCCAGCACCACTTCACAAATGACAGAGCCTCAAAACCATTCACGTAAACAAAAATCACGTCCTTTGAAGCCCTAAAGATAATGGCCTGGCCTGTGGGCGTCGGCACGGCGTGAAATCGGCCGCTGCCCAAGCAGACTGGATGTGACGTGCATCCCGCTAGCTCGGCCATCTCCCCGCACGAACGCTGAGGAGACACATTAGGACTTCTCAGCCATGAACTTACCCCTAGTGAAACCTGACTGTCAGACTTTTGCTGAGGAAACACCAGTCACCCACTCGCCCGTCTCCTCAAAGGGACCCGATCCGCGGCAGCCTGCGAGCCCCTTCTTATTCCAGGGAGGTGGCCTAGCGGCTGCGGCGTGGTGGCCAGAGCAAGGCACAGGGACCAGCCCCCGTCCCCAAGGACGGGAACAAGTGAACAGACAGACCACCGTGCCGCACCTGGGCCACACGCCCGCGCTCGGAAGCCCGCGCGGCCGGAGTCCAGCGGGCTCGGCACACGGCCACTCCTGAGGCCTTTCCTCAGCCACAGGCATCCTCGGAAGCAGACTGGGGCCCGCCCAGGGTGCAAACCCCAGCTGACCTGCTTCTCGGCCTGTAGCAGGCAGACCTAGGCTGTCCCCACTGCCCACACGGGTCCCTCTAGGTTCCCGAAACGTGCCCGCTGGGAACAGAAAGGTGCTAGGCGTGCAAAATACACAGCACGTGGTAAAGACAAAGTAAACGCCCGTGAAAAATATGCTCGGCAATTTTTACGTGGATGGCGTGCTAAAAGCACGGTACTTCGGGAGTGCTGGGTTAAAAACACGTCTAGGAAGTCAATTCCTTCCCCTCCTCACAAGGCCACTAGCAAACGTGCAGTACGCGTGCGGCCCGCGCGCTAGCCCCGCCGGGCCTCGCGGACACAGCCTGCGGGGAAGGACACTCGCCCGCCTGCGCCCGCGCCCGGGGCTGGTGCTTACCGTCTTCCCAGGAGAAAGGCCGCCGAGGGGCCGCAGCAGGCCGCTCGGGCAGGTGCATCCCCGAGGCCTCCTCGAAGCCGATGCTGTCGGCCTGGCGCCTGGCCTGCCTCAGAACAACACCGCCCTGATCGCGCAGCCTCACGGCGGCTCTATAAAACACCGTGTCCTTGGCATTGTACTTCATGCAGTTATCTACAATGAGATTAAAATCCTCCTCAAACTCAGTGAGGTGTCTATACCCTTGAGCTTCTAACCGTTTCCTCATTGTGGCAAAGTCCATGGGATGTTTAATGTGATCCAAATAATCTGGTACCTAATTTCAGGGAGGAAAAATAATCGTTTACAAACAAAGAAGGACGCTTATTCATCCTACACAAGCAATACACCCGCCACGTAACACACGAGACACGCGCACGCACACGCGCACGGCCCTGGGGACTCTCGCACCCCCGGGGGCGGCGCCGACAGGCGCCACGTACAGACCCCACGTCCCGCCAGGGGCCCCGCTCACTCAAGCTCCTTAAACCCAACACACGGCAACCGGCGCGCTCATCTGCGCGGACAGCCGCCAACCGGCTGCTGCCCGGCTGCTCGCTGAGAGGCGACTTTCACCTCTCGTTTTCACTGTCTTAACGAGACAGAGCTTAAACCCACGTCCAGTAGAAACCGACGCCTAGCGGCTGAGCAGGCTAACGCGCTACCTAGGGAACGGGTACCGGAGAAGCCGCGGGGCGACCCCGACGCCAGCGCGTGAGCACCCACCTCCTTCAGGCTCACCGGCTGGGCGAATATCCGAGCCGGGTCCTTCTCCTGCAGCTGGTCCAGCACGGAGCGCAGCAGCACCGTGAGCGGCGTCAGCCGCAGCTCCAGGGCCATCTGCTCTACCTTCACCTGCGAACACGGCCCGCGGTCACGCGGTCGCGCGGTCACGCGGTCGCGCTCCCCGCACCGCCCGCCGGGGAAGGCCGCGCCCCACCCCCCACCGCGGCCTCTCCCCAGGCGCGCCCCGCGCCGTGCCCCCCGCCCCCGGCCGCCTCCAGGCTGGGGGCCGACGCCCCCCCTCGCCCCGCCGCCCGGAAGCCCTCACGCTGCCCGCGGGGACCCTGAGAGGGGCGCCGGGCCTCACCTGCTCCCGCTTGAGCTTCTCCCGCTTGCGCAGGAGCTCGATCAGCAGCCGCGCGCGCTCCAGGTCGTGCCGCAGCCGCTGCCAGTACTTCAGCTTCTCTTTGGCAGCTTGAATCTCCTCGTCGTTTTCTCTCTGAGGAAATTAACCGGAAGTCGGCCTCAGACCCTCCCGGGGGGAGCCGCCGACCGTGCCGGCCCCGCGAGCCGGCCGGGGCGCCCACCCAGCGCGGACTCGCCCCGCGGGGCGCCACGGGGTCTCCGCGGGCCAAAGGGGCGTCTGCCGGCCCCGCTGGGCCAGGGGGAGCCCCCGCGCGCTGCGCGCACGGACACGGGCATCCCGACCCCGGCACCGGAGCAGGGGTCATGGGAAACCGGGAGTGGCCGGGACAGCCCGGGGAGCAGAGCCCGGGGCCGAGACTGCTGCAGGGGAGTGGGGGGGCGCCCACGCCCAACGGCTCTGAAACCGGCGGCCCGTGGTCGCCACTCGGTGCTTCCTTGGAGGAACACACGTGCCACCCACCTCAGACGACCATCCCTACTCCGGCGTCTTCAAACACAGAAACGCCACCTCCAAAACGCAAAGAGGCGGAAGGCGGCAGACAGCACACCGACGGCAGCCCTGCCCGGCGCACCTCCGACCGCAGCGCCAGGAAGAAACGCTCGGGCTACGACAGCAGACAGGGCCACCAGTGAGCAGGCCCGTGGCAGCCGAGGACGTCCCCGTGACGGCCAGAGAGGACTTCCCCGCACGGGGGGTGGGGGGACACTCCACCTCCAGAAAGTTACAACCCAAGGCCCCCCGTGCTCCCATCCAAGTGTCCCTCACTGCCTGGCCCGGCGCCGGGCCCTCCTCCAGGCTCCCCCGCAGCCCACCCTTCCCTCCCTGTCCCTCGAGGTCTGCCCAGGCCGAGGGGCCACCGTCTGCTCCTGCGGCGGCCTCCTGTCCTCACCTACAGACCCCACCTTCCACCGCGGCACACGGCGAGCACCACCACGTGCCAGGAGCTGAGACCCCTCTCGGTCTGCGCCTCAGCTGAAGATCACAGCTCTCGGGCAGGCCCGGGGCAGGCGGGGGAGGAAGAGGTGGTCGGGGCGTGGCGAGGGCACCCCTCCACCTGTCCCCGAACCTCAGCTCCACTAAGACGCTCCCATCTGTCCCCATGCGGGCTTCCAACAGCTGCCTGGGGCCCCCAGGCCACAGCAGCCCAGGACGCCTACTGCAACCGCATACGTGTGACCTGGGCCGAGAGAAAGTCCCCACCTCGGCTGGCATCACCTCACCATTCCTGCGGACGGACGCACACCCACGGCCTCGGGCAGGGTGCTCACCATCAGATTCCGGAGCGTGTTCCACGCTCATCGAACCCCCTTCTCGCTCTCTCTGGACCACTCTGCCCCTGGAGTCCCCCCCACCCAGACAGAGCTAAAGCAGCACACCCACCAGGCAGGGCTCCATCCCCAGGATGCCCCTCCCTCCTTGTCCGAGCGCAGAGCACCTGCCTCTGAGGCCACAAGCACGGGGCTGCGACACGATGCCCCAACCACAGGGCCTGTGGGCAGACGACCATCAACCAGGCTACGCAGACTCTCCCCACTAGCAAGGGGACAAGAAGGCTGGGCCGGAGCCTCCCCTCCAGGCGCTCTCTGGCTCTAGGGAGAGGCTGCCTCACCATCCATCCGCCAGATGCGAATCACAGAACCTCTTTTAATGTTACTGGAGTCTCAGGTGGGGGTGCGTGGCTGGCTCAGGCAGAAGAGTGTGCGACTCTTGATCTCGGGGTCGTGAGTTCAAGCCCCACGTTGGGTGTAGAGATTATAAAGAAACTTCAAATAAAGGTGTCAGGCATGGAACAGGGCAGTTAGTAACTCGGTTGGTAGAAAGAGAGTCTCTTCTTGAGGATGTGGGTTCCACCAAGCCCTACGTGGGGCCTGGAGCCTACTTTAAGAAAAAAAAAATTGTAAAAATCTCAGGCATTAAGTTAACATTAACAGCAGCTGTATAAACAGCTGGTCAGTAAATAAAAAAGTAGATTTAGAAAACCAAATCCCCCCAAAAGCATCTGAAAATCACCTTGTCCATTAGTCTGAATGAACAGTCTGAAAACATCAACCAAAAGGGTGTTCAGCCTGGTGACCCTACGCAGCAGGAGAGAGCTGGTGGGTGCCACCTGCTGTGTCCCTGCTGCACTCATGCCCCGCACGGGGGACGACAGGGCTGCCGCCGAGGGCCGCTCTCCTCACACGACGGCCTGCAGCACAGGACCTGACCCCAATGCGCACGGCTTCACCTACATAAAAGGGCCTGAGTTTCTGGACTCTGCTCTTCAGCAATCTTTGTTTCCTACATAAAAACCTATCCCGGAAGACTCCGGAAAGCAGGAGAAAGGCCAAGTGGTTTCTGGTACCGAAATGCTACCAGGAAAGAGAATGCTAGAAGATCACATTAGCCACCTTCCACCTGACAAATGGGAGGACGCCTGGGGGGGGGGGGGGGGGGCAGGCCAGGCCAGCCCAAAGGGGTGAGGGCCCCAGCACATCTACCCGAGCCAGGGTGCTACCAAGGACGTAAGACCCCAAAGAGGCAGGGCTCCCTGCCCCTAAGGCAGGGTGCACGGAGGAAACCAGGTCGCAGTGCTGAGCCTCACGCCTGCAGCAGCAGGGTGGGTGGCGAGAAGCCATGCCCCCAGCACAGGAGGGGGACTGTGCTGTCCTAAAGCCAGCAGAGAGGAACCAGAGACGCACCTGTGACAGCAGGAGGCACTGCTGGCTCCAGGGCCTGAGAACAAGACAGACAGGAGCCTCGCCCTCCCCCTGCCCACTGACCCTCACCCAAACCAGGATCTCAGGACGGTGAGAACAGGCTCTGGAGGGGGTCGCCATGAAGGTCCCCAGGAAGGTGCCCACAGGGACCCTGCGCTCAAGGCCAGCCCAGAAGAGCCCGGCCGGATCCTCGAAGACTGCCGTGCCCAGCAGCACCCGGGAGGCCAACCTGACGCCCCTCGTCTGCCCGGACGTGAGCGACCTCACCCTCAAACCAGCTCGTCCCGTCCACCCATCTGTCCCCCACCAGGTCAGCCACGGGAGGGAAGGGCTGCCCCCGACCTCCTCCACAGCCCAGCTCAGAGCGGCTGTCCAGAAATACAGACAAAGTTAAACCCTGACATCAAGTATTTCTGAATTTTCAAAACCACGTGAACATCACACCAAGCCCCACATGTTCCGTGCGGAACATTACTGTTCCGGACCCTGCAGAGAAGTCAGCCCCTACAGCGTGACGCAGGAAAGCACCGTCTGGGAGCAGAGGGAGGCAAACGGGGGTGCCTGTGCAAGCCACACGGGGGAGCTTCCGACAACCGTGCCACTAACTCGCCCCCGCGGGCCAAGCCAGGTGCGCTCCAGGGGGTCAACGCTGGAGTCATACAGACTCAAATCCACGCGGTTCCTCATGCCAAGGACGCGAACACTCCCACATGTCCTCTTCCTGTCCCTACACACTGATTTCATACGTGGTAGCCCCAGGCCGGTCGCTTCCACTGGCTCACCCGTCCCATGGGCACAAAGCCCCGAAGGGGAACACCAACTCCATTCCCAAAGGGAGGAGGGACACACAGCATGTGATCGAAGCAGTCGTCGCTAACAAAGACCCCCAGTGTGACGTAAGGTTAACCGGGGATCCTGACCCCCAGACCCAAGCGTGTGTGGGATGCACACGGTCCCCAGGGTGGGCAGCACGCTTAAGACACAAGGGATGTATCCACAGCGGTCCGCGACCCCAGTGCACCTCGGGACATTCGCACAGCCGGGCCTCACGTGCACATGCGCCCAGCGTAGCCAAGACTTCAGATTAAGTGGGCCCCCTTCAGTGTACTGGAATGCTCGACCCAGCACCTCTGCCCCAGCCACGCGGGACCGTCCATGGACGTGACTCGGATGGCGCTGCGGGCACCAGGCACTGGCCCGGACCACCACACCCTCAGAAGGGCATCGGGCCCAAGAAGCACACCCTTCCTTCCCCCAGATGGAAGAGGGTCAAGAGCAACCCCAGAGAGGCCCAGAATCTTCGATTTAGCTGTGGTTTTTGAAAGTATAAAAAAGATGTTAAGATGCGTAAGGTTTTTTAACCGAGCATTTAAACATGTTCATGTTTCACCTTTTTGTGTCACCATAGGACCAGAAAAAGTCCAGATGACAGGCTCCCTAGGGCTGGCCCCATCCCCCAGGCCAGGGGCAGGGAGGTGGAGAGGGACACGCTCGCCCGGGTCTCCGGCCGTGACCAGGAGGGGGATCGGCAGAGACGGGAGGGCCTCTCCCCGGAGGGGAGAGGGCGAACGAGCTGTCCGCGCGCTCCACGGCCGCACGCTCTCCAGGCCGCGGCTCTGCCGCACTGGGGGGGACGGGTTCGCACCTGCTACGGCCGAGCAGCCTCCGGGAAGCTGTGGCCCAAGCCCAGAGCACAGCAGAGGGGCTGACTCCAGCCCAGAGAACCCCACCGACCGGGACCCCGGTGGATCCGGTGTCCAACCGCATCTGCGTCCCCTCCGACACACTCAGCCACCTGGCAACCCAGGATCGAGAGAGAGCGAGAGCATGCAGACAGCCTCCGAGGTGACGGCAGCATGGCAGCCGCAGCCATCCGGTGTGAATGTGTTGGAAGGACAGTCCCCGCACGTGCCCAGAGGGGCGGACAGGCAACGCGGGGGGCCCGCTCTCTGCTGCGTCCTCCGGGCTTCGCAGCCCGAGGCCGATCGCGGACACAGCTCTTCCCCCCTACAGAGCTCCCCTCAACATCAAGTGCGCCAACCCAAAATTTTGGGCGATGCGCCGAAAAGCCATTTTTGTATTCAATTTATTTTTGTGACATCTCACAGAGCCAATTTCTTACTTTCTAAATTCATTCTTTCAGAACTGCTTCACACTATCAGATGGTTCTACAAACCAAATTTACTAAAATTCAAAGGCCTGTTTCATTTTGCTTTTAAAAAGCAACTCCTGGGGCGCCTGGGTGGCTCAGTCGGTTGAGCGGCCGACTTCGGCTCAGGTCATGATCTCGCGGTCCGTGAGTTCGAGCCCCGCGTCGGGCTCTGGGCTGATGGCTCAGAGCCTGGAGCCTGCTTCCGATTCTGTGTCTCCCTCTCTCTCTGCCCCTCCCCCGTTCATGCTCTGTCTCCCTCTGTCTCAAAAATAAATAAACATTAAAAAAAAATTAAAAATAAATAAATAAATAGAAAAAAAAAAGCAACTCCTGGAGCGCCCGGGGGGCCCAGTCAGACTCTTGGTTTCAGTTCAGGTCATGATCTCACGGTTTCCTGAGCTGGGGGCCCGCATCGCGCTCTATGCTGGCAGCACGGAGTCTGCTTGGGATTCCTTCTCTCTCCCTCTCTCTGTCCCTCCGCTGCTCGCACTGTCTCGCTCCAAAAAATAAATTAAGAAGCTTAAGAAAAAAAAGCAAGCCCCGTTTCTTCTCGCTCACCCAGCTTTCCTCTCCTTCCCCGCCCACTGCGGTCACCGCGAAACGGCCTTCAGAGCAAAGCCCTGAAAACGAACCACTCCTTGCACATATCCAAACCCCAACTCCCAGCCCAGCACACAGGCATGCGTCCGAGGGGCCCAGGCCTCACCTCCCGTGGCTCCCACCCGACGTGGCCAGCACGGTAATGACTTCCCTGGGCGTCCCCAACATGTCCAGACACACGAGGTGACACAGACAGAGGAGAGTCGTTCGCACAACCCGCAGCTGAGACAGCCCAGGGCACACAGGGTCCTCCTGCACTTCTAGAAGCGGCCCAGACCGGGGCTCGCGGACGGGGAGCCTGGGGCCTGGGGCCTGACGGGCTGGCAACACGCGCAGCCTCCAGCAGGCGCTGCTCCCGGGGGTCGCAGGGACCGCTCAGCGCATCAGGAGGGCAGGCGACGCTGAGGGCGGACGACCACGTACCTGCTGCGTGCTCCTCTGGGACTGCAGGCTGGACTGGAGTCGCCGCAGCAGGGGGGCGCCGTTCCTCGACAGCCTTTTGAGCAGCCAGTAGCTGTGGGCTCTCTCCACAAACTGCTTCTTCCGCTGAATGGCCACCTGATTCGCAATCCTATTTAATCTAAAACACGGAAAAACTCAGAGTTTAGCTTCAAAGGAGCGCATGAACGTTTCATCGTAGAAACCAGAAATGACGGGGTCGCTCTTCACAGACCGCCGTCCACACCTTCGCGGCCACTCTCAGCCACGCACACTGCCGTCTCATGCTGTCCCCCGTCTGCTGGGCCCAGCCCGACCTGCAGCCGCCCACAGCCTCCACCCGCTGCTAACTCACTCGAGGGCCTACCAGACCAGACACGGAAATACGCCGAGCAAACCTCTCAGGTCCTTACGCGTTATGTAGGCCACGCGTGCCGACCGCATCCAGCGACCGATTAAAACTGTTGCCAAGGGCGGGGGTGAGGGGGGCACGGGTGTCCCCTCCAGTCACCTCAAGAGGGAAAGAGAGGGGACAGCTGGGGGCCAGGGCTGACGGTGGCATCTGCAGGACCGTCGGGAGACAGGACCCTTGCAGGGGCCGTAAAATGCAAAGGGTGTGTGAAAACACTTGCGTGGAGGGAGTGCTCACTTCAAAACCCCTCAAAGGCCAGCCAAAGCGTTTCCACAGCCCTGTTATCCTTCCTGCTGAATCAAAGCAATGATTCATCAATTTGACTCACAAGGACACCGAAAGAGAATATAAATTCGGTCATAAACTAAACACTTAATGAAAATACAAATGAAACAAGATGTTCCTCATTGAACACCAAACGTCAAAATGTCAGGACGAAAACGAGAAATTTTAAGGCTGCATTTTTTAGAGAATGCAAATCTAAGTTTTACAAAATAATCGACGACAAAAAGTCAGAACACCCCCAGCTTTGCTGTGCCCAGACCCACAACGGTCTTTCCCTTAAAAACAATGGCTCTACGGGGCACCCGGGGGGCTCAGTCGGCTAAGGGTCCCGCTCTTGGTTTCAGCTCAGGTCATGATCTCACAGTCTGTGGGTTCAAGCCCCACGTCGGGCTCTGTGCCGACAGCATGCAGCCTGCTTGGGATTCTCTCTCTCCTCTCTGCCCCTCCCCCACTCTCTCTCTCAAAATAAATAAACTTTAAAATTAAAAAAAAACAATAGTTCCAGCTCATTTCCAAGACCGTTCCAAATCACGCTGTCGGTCGGCCTCTGTGCCGAGGTGGCGAAGGGCACGCCTCCTGCACGGCTGCCCCCCTCCTGGCGTCAGTAAGACCCACACGCCATGCGGAGAACGAGTACCGTGTCGACTGCAAAGCGCGGCTCCAGTGTCTGTCCCACACGGGGACCCGATACCAAGGAACCGGCTTAGGGGACCGGTATCGGGTCCCCGTGTGGGACCCTGTGTCAGACACAGGCCAGGGGCTTTGCCAGAGCGGCCTTGTCAAATCCCAGAGGAAGACACCGAGAGCTTTCTGGGAGCAGATGCAGAACCCGAGCTCGGGTCTGTCCACGGCCTGACCGTGACCACGGGGCCACGGGTCTGCACATTCAAGGACGCTGGGTCTCACGGCCTCAGCAGGAGGCCGGAGGAGGACAGCTGTCGGCAGCAGCCCAGAGCATCTCGGACGTTGCCGAGGGCGCCAGCAGAAGCCTCTGGGGGGCACCTGGATTCTGCTCAAGGCCCTACCCGCAGCGCTCCTCGTCCGCAGGTGGGGTTGTGCAGTCCCGTGCAGTCCCGGGCACCCCGTGGGTGCCGTCTTGGGCGGGGTCTTTGTCTGCTTCACCACCCTTAGCTGAGGCATGATCCGATGCAGTGAGGTGCACGGACCGGACGGACACAGTTCAGAGGATCTGTACGTACGCAGACAGGTGTTCTGACACAAGCACACGCTCCGTTATTTCAACGGTCAAACGAGGCAACGTAAATAAGAGTATTTCTTAACAGAAAGAAATGCTGTTTAACAACAGCTCAGGAAGATTCTGAACTTCACGAAACAAGCCACCAGACTCAGGATTTCTGAGCCACAATCAGCTCACAGACCTGAGCAACAAGGCTTTGATGAAAACCTATCACAAGGCGTCCCAGGGTATTTGCCGAAAAACCGCAACCTGAGCGGATTCTGCTTCACGAGCTCCAAAGAAGCAGGGCAGGCATGGGGCACCGAGGCAGCGGCACAGGCACCCAGCACGTGCCTCCTAGGACGCAGCGGGGCCAGCCCCGAGCAGACCCCCCCTCGGGCCCGCACCCG
Organism: Panthera pardus; assembly: GCF_024362965.1. NCBI lineage: Eukaryota > Metazoa > Chordata > Mammalia > Carnivora > Felidae > Panthera > Panthera pardus. Next base: position 9,795,407 of record NW_026526991.1, read on the forward strand.
GCGAGCCCCCGGCCCCACGACCGGCGCACAGCAAGTGGAGGGCGGAGGGACGCGCTAAACCACACGAGAAACGCTCCCCACGCAAGCCTGCAAGGGACGGGGCCCCCCTCCCTCAACAGTGGAACTCCAAAGGGAAAGAGACCAAAAGGGGCCGTTACGAGAGGAGAGACAGAAAGGACTCGTGTGACTTTGAAAGCACAGCACAGCCTGGGGTTCAGAAAGAGGGTAAGAAGTTGAGTACCACACGGGTGAAGACAGGGGTAGACCCGGGGACAGGAAGGGGTTGCGGGAAGGGCTGGGGGGCTGCTCTGTCTTCTCCAGCACACGGTGGTAACAAGGGTGTCTACCCTGTAATTATGCACTTGTTTTACGTTTCTTTCTTGTTTTGTTTTTTACTCTGAATATTGTTTTAAGAAATCTGGTATTTGGCAAGGGGGCATCAAAAGGATCAAAAGTTTGATCTTCTCAAGCCTTTCTGAACAGATCTCATACACAACGTGCCTCCAGATGAAAGATAACCAGGCTTCTGGAAAAACTGAGGGAGGACCCAACGAACGGCAGATGACGAAACATCAGCTTAAAGTGAGCACCTCGGGGGTGCCTGGGTGGCTCATTCAGTTGAGCATCGACTTCAGCTCAGGTCATGATCTCGCAGTCCCTGAGTTCGAGCCCCACGTCGGGCTCTGTGCTGACGGCTCGGAGCCTGGAGCCTGCTTCGGATTCTGTGTCCCCCGCCCCACCCTTGCTTGTGCTCTGCCTCTCTCTGTCTTTCAAAAATAAATAAATGTAATAAAAAAAAGTTTGTTTTAAATAAATAAAGTGAGCACCTTGCTACGATAAAACTGCTCTTACACCATCTACTTACGTATGTGACCAGGAAGCAGACTCCCGTCCACGGTAGCGGGAAGCAGGAACAGAATTAAGGGAGAGCGTGTCTCACCGGAACAGGAAGGACATCCCTCCATGAAACACCCAGTCACCTCAGCCCATTTCCTCAGAGCTGCGCCCAGCACACACCGCTCACGGAAGAATCCCGCTGAAGCGCGTGCTGGCAGACGCGACGCCAGCCGATCAGGAAGAAACCTCCACGCTCGAGGCCCGGCGACAACCGCGGGACGGCAGTCACCCTTGGCGGGAAGATACCGACGCACGAGGCCCGACGACCCAGGTTCCACTGAACTCACTTTCAGAAATGATGGGCCTCGTGACACGCGCCTACGCTGAATATGCCAGGTGGCACCTCTCTGCTGTTCGCTCTTAGGGTGAAAACGCTGGATTTCAACTCAAAAACGTGGACGGCACTACAATGCTCTTCAGAACTATTTTGGCGGGTGATACGCCTCAGAAAGGAGAAAGGCTGACTCATAAGGCGCGAAGCACCCGGCTGGGGGATGTGCCCGGCGGCCCGGCCAGCACAGGAGGGCCTGGGCACGGCACGAGGGCGCACAGGGCAGGGGAGCCGGGACCCGGTCAAAGTGCCAATCGTGGCAACGGATGTGGGAAAAGCACCCGCAGGAAAACACAGCTCCCCAAAACAGAGCGGAAGCACGCAGACGACCTCAGCACGATCGCAGTACTGATTTTAGGAACGGAATTGACAGTTTCACATTTTCCTCCCGCCCCCAAAAGAAAAGGAAAGCAGACAGTTTTTCAGAAGAGCTCGGCCACTGGAGGACCAGGCAACGCAGCCCCTGCCGACAGCCGGGGGCGAGGGACGCGGACGTCCCGACACAGGGACGCAGGGCAAGGCAGAGGCCCGGCTCACGGGCGAACACACTCACGAAACAGAAACGACGCAGCAAACCGGGTCCGTTCGGGTGTAAAATGACACCGCCCACCACGAGCAAGGGGGTCTGTCCCAGGAAGCCAGTGTGCTCTTGAGATTACAAGTTCTATCAGGACTCACACAGCGACAGACTCGAGGGCAGAACATGACGATCTCAACAGGTGCGGAAAAGCAGCAAGTCAACCACCACCCACAACCCAAGACTCACAGTGAGGGGCAGGGGCGAGGGGCGAGGGGCCCGCCGGCAGGGCTGGGAGAGGCTCCTCCCCAGACCCGGAGCGACAGGCACGCAGGGAGATGCTTCCCAGGATGGGAACCAAGACCAAGAAGCCCACCCTACCGGCTCCCGCGAGAACAGCGGGCACGAGAGGCAAACGAAGGACCGGAAGTGCAAGCCTTCCCGAGGGAAGAAAAGTGTAAAACGTCACTGAGCGGCATCGAGGAAGACTTCCGCGGAGACGCTCAACGATCAGCAGTGCTGGCGAGAGAAGGACGAGGCATAAGAAATACACAGATCGCCTCCAAACCGGTCTGCACCCTCCGTGGAATTCCCAAATCCCGAGGGGCTCCGTCAGGAAACCTGACAAGATGCCTCCAAACCGTGCACGAAGGAACCACAGGTGACCAAGAGCCACACTCGCATCTGAAGCCTGCCCTGGAGCCGCAGGTGGCCGAGGGAGCAGAGCCGCCCGCCCACCGGAGGAAACCGGCCCGGGGCTGGAAGAGCTCACGGACCTCTCGGGAAAGGAGAAATTACTCAACGGCGAGCGAGAACTCAGCTCTCCACGGTGACGAATCGAGCCACACATATACCTCGTTAAGAAACGCACCCCCAAGTGACTGAAGACGTGGACTGAGAGACACAGATCCGACAGGTGGCCCAGGCCTCGACGGACGTGCTGGGACACGTCGGGGAACTGGCCGCCCTGGGCGCTGACCCCCTGCAGGGAGGCCAAGCACAGCCAAGATACAGCCAACAAATCAGGAGACTGGTCAGCGCTGGGGCCAGAGGAGACAGGAGGGACATGGACAGGGAAGCCGTGTGGAAGCTTTTAGAAGAAAACCCCGAGGTCTCCAGGGAAATGAAGGGTTATTTAAACAAGATATGACGGCACAAACCATAAAACAAAGCAAATACACACCGATGGAAAATAAAAGTCAAACCCCTGTAAAGTGCCAGGACCGAGGCAAGCATGTCCGCTCCAACCCCATCAAATCAACTCCGGGCTGGCGGACCTGGTCTGCACCGAAGTCAGATAAAGACCGGAAAAACCAACGGGTGGCAAAGCCTGCTCACACCGTCATCTTCTCAGACGCTGTCCACAAAAATAATCTAATAAACCACAACATATTATACTAATCCAAAAGAGTTAAAAACAAAAACAAAAACAAAAACACAAAAACCTGGACCTATACAAACAGCAAAAACACAGCTAATTGGAAAAAACACACTACTGGGGCACCTGGGGGCTCATTCGGACTCTTTTTCGGCTCAGGTCATGATCTCACAGTTCACGGATTTGAGCCCCACATCGGGCTCTGTGCCGGCAGCAAGGAACCTGCTTGGGATTCTCTCTCCTGCGCGCGCGCGCGCTCTCTCTCTCTCTCTCTCTCTCTCTCTCAAAAAAAATAAACTTAAAAAAAAACCACACTACATTTTTTATGAGAACACCATGAACTCCCCCAAGACATTAAAGCAGCCCTGGTGAGGCAGCGAGGCAGGCCTGCTCGTGTCTACGGGAGACCAGGGGCACGGAGTCCAGGCTTCAGCAGGGACGTGGCCATCCCGAGAAGTTAGGCCTGGACCCGCACGTGGGGAGGGTACTGAATAACAAGTGGGCCGGCCCTACGCGGATCGGGGTTCAGCAGCGATATGGCGTCCTCGTCAGGCAGGACGGCCAGAGGTCCGAGGACGGGACGTGAGCGCCGGAAGCCGTCAGAACTGGCCCCGGTGACCAGCCGGGAAGGACTCGTACTTGGGGGAAGACCCAAAACCAGACCCCATCGCCCCCAACATTAGGCTGCAGGAGGGCTACGGAGGGTTCCCTGCTGGAGGACGTCCAGGGGTGGGGAGGGAGTCCTCAGGCCAGACCCAGGACGAGACGGTAAAAGTAACAAAGTTCGGTTCATCAAGACACCGCACGTCACGGTCGTGTTCTTAAGAATTCTTACCTGTTCTCTACACGGACGTGTTAATGGATGAAACGAGATGACCGGGGTCTGTCTCCAAACGATGGGAAGGAAGAGACAGGCAAGGGTGGCCGCGAGTACAGTGACTGTTGGGGGCAGGCTCTCCCTGCTCTGCAGATTTCCAAATTTGAGAAGACTTTTTACAGACAAGGGCACCTGGATGGCTCAGTCGGTTTAGCATCCGACTCTGGCTCAGGTCATGATCTCAGGGTTCAAGGTTCGAGACCCACACCAGGCTCTGTGCTGACAACTCAGAGCCTGTCTTGGATCCCCTGTCCCCTCTCTCTCTGCCCCTCCCCTGCTCACACTCACTCCCTCAAAAATCAGTAAACATTTAAAAAAAAAAAACTTTTTACAGACCTAAATAAGAATGAGAAGTCAAGGGAAAGAGAAGTGGAGATCCGCGATGAGCACAGCGTAGCCGCCTCGCCACGCAGGCCTCCACGGCCACACGCACGCGCGCAACCCCCACCGTCCCCGCAGGCTGCAGCCGAGAGGACACACCAGCTCGCATCAGTCCCCAAAAACGCCTGGCTCTGAAGCCAGCCAAGAGAACTCCCACACCAGCAGCGTGGTCGTCCGTGATGCCACCCACCCACCTCCAGACCCAGGGTGACACCAAAATATGAGACGCACGACAGCACTGTGTTCAAAGTCAGCGTGTAAATCAGCAGCAGACCACATATGCACAAGCACACCAAGACCAGAATACGGACCGGAGGAAGTCACCCCGACTCACAGTGAGTGGCGGCCGTGAGGGGTGGAAGTGGAAGGGCCCAAAGGGACTTGGAAGTGTTCCTTTAACGGCATTTTTTTTTCAACGCTACATTTGATAAACACGCGTGTCAGTCTCCACTTTTCTTTTAATTATTTTTAATGTTTATTTCTGAGAGAGAGAGAAGAGAGAGCATGAGCAGGGGAGGGGCAGAGAGGGAAGGAGACACGGAATCCGAGACAGGCTCCAGGCTCTGAGCCGTCAGCAGAGACAGACGTGGGGCTCGAACTCATGAACCACCGGTTCATGACCTAAGCCGAAGTCAGACGCTTAACCGACTGAGCCACCCAGGTGCCCCTCTCATTTGGTTTTAAAACTTTTTATATAAAAACTGTGGGAAACAAAAAAAATGCAACTAAAAAGCTCCACGTGGCAGTCACTGAAAGACGGTGCTCGTGACGCCCTGGGGCCATCCCTGAAGAGTCTGATTTTAGATCCCACCCTCCCAAAGAACACAGTCTTGAGTCCTTACCAGGGACACAACTCACTTTTGCAACAGCTCAGAGGTCAAATGGAGGTCAAGGTGGCAAGAGTGAAATCCAACCCCTGTGGCCTGCAAAGGCCAGAAGTTGCCTTGGGAGGGAAGTGGTTCTGCACCATGTGGCTCCCAGGAGAAGCTCCTGCACGGTTCAACACAGGTCAAGACCCTTCTCAGGACCCCTTCGCAAAGCCCAGAAATGGCTGGGGCGCATGTGTCACCCAAGGTCACGGTGAGGTGGCCGTCTGCAGCTAACTAACCAAGAGCCGAGTTCCCCAAGGTCAGGCTGCCAGTGACAGCCAGCTGGGCCACCCACCAGATGCTCCCCTCCCACCCATCCAGGTCCTGCTGGACAGACCTCTGAAATCACAAGGTCAGGAGAGGGGAAGGAGCCCACTGACGAGAAACTGGAGGGCTGAGGTGGTCGACTCCGGGCCTCCTGGGGAACAGGACCAACAGGCGGGACCCTGGGCCAGTGTGAAGAGGTACCGGGCAGCTGGCGCCACTTCCAAGGGCCTCCCAGACCTCAGGCCGCGAGCCGGGAGAACACAAAAGCAGAAACTGTCCCGTGGAGGCTCCAGCAACACCTTGGTCACTGAGAAGCGGGGGATGTCACTACCTCCGGGGGGAGGGGGGGCACACGGCACCTCCATGGACACCAGACAAACCCAGAACAATGCTCACTGGCTCTGCGAAGGCACAAGGGCTGTCTTCTCCAAAAATGGCCAGTCTCAGAACCTTCGAGTAGCTCCGGAAGCATCCAGATCACAGCCGGCCAGCCTGACCGGGACGGGGCCTGAATGGAGGACAGGGAGGCTACGGCGAGCCTCACCATGTGCTCGCCCGGAGGCCGGCCCTGTCCCGGCACACACGTGCGGACACGTGGGCCACCTCTGTGTACAGGGTGAACCCTGGGATTTGAGTGTCTCTCTCCTTCTTATTTTTGTAGCATTTTATAAATTTAGAGCTATTTCCAAATAAAAAACCGAAATGATGACCCCCAACCCGACCCAGTCTCCACGTGTGCCTGTGGAGAGCGCGCCATTGTGAGGCCCCATCAGCAGTCCTGACACCATCCGTCCACCTGCCGCGGTGAACGGGTCCGGACTTGGCGTGCGCACCATTCACATTTTGCACTTTATCAGCCTAGGTGACACCCAGGCTGCGGCAGTGGTGACACTGGGTGGCATTCGTCCACGGCTAGTATTAAAGAAAACTTCTAAAAAGTTTCAATCCTGTTTCTGCCCAAAGTGAGCAAACACAAGGCATGTGAACGGAAAGGACCAAAGTCGCTACTCCGGCTGGTTCTTCCCACGGTCTGAGCGCCTGCTCTGCAGGCCCGGGACGCTGAGGGAGAGACCCAGGCCCCGAGAGACGGCGAGGACGCACGCGCAGAGCACAGCAGCTCCCTGCAGAGACCACCACCGAGCAAGGCACCCAGGCCGAGGGCCAGCGAGGCAGGGGCCGCACAGGGCACAGGCCGAGGTATCCAGACGCGCGGGTGACCGTGGACCGCGGCCCGCAGCGCTGCCCTCGCGAGCACAAGGTGCTGGAACACCTGCCCACACGCCGCGAAACACCGAGTCCCCACCAGAACTCTTCCCACCCGCCCCAGCAACGTGGTCAGAACCAGTCTGCACGGCAGCCGCAATCCTGCCTCCCGGGAAGAGCACCCTCCGCAGGCTGCGGCGCCCGGAGCCGGGGCGAAGCCGCACCCCGGGGCGGACGTACTCGCGGGATGAGACGCCCAGCGCCTCCATCCGAATTCACCTCCAAGGAAAGCGGGGAAGTCCACTTCGTGAAGTCACGGCGGGTGGGAACGAGAATATTCGAAGAGCGCGTGGGAAGCCCACCACCGTGGCGCTTTCTCGGCGTGCCAGCTTCCGAGCGGCGGGGGGCAAAGACGACCACCCTGCTTTTCCATGTAGCGTTCGATTCACAAACCAAACGCTTCGCTCTCCGGTCTGGTTCTCGGTGCTTCTCTCCAGAGCAGCTGCTTCTTTAGACACCATGCAGGCCCTTCCCCCGAGGACCCCGACGCCCCCGATGCCGGCAGGGGCACCGTGACCTGCCTCCGGCACCACGTCCAGGAGGCAAACCCAGGGGCCCGTGCAGCTGTGGGGTGGCCAGAGCAGGGCCTCCACCTGCCCGGAAGGGCCGAGCCACCCCCTCCCTCACTTCCCCAATCCACAGCCCAACAGAACTTTTCTAAATCATAGTCACGCTAAGGGCCAGAAACGTGGGGAAAAAAAGACATACAAAACTCAAGTCCGGACTTTCCACAGTTCTATTCAGCAAACATAAAATCCCTCGGTCGAATGGCTACTAAGCATTCACTCTCCCATTTCCGTCCTCACCCGGTGTCTGAGGGCGCAGCACCCTCCGGGAAATCGGGCTGTGGACCCGATCCTCCCTCCACCCTTCTCGTTGACTCAGGTAACTCACTAGGGGCGCACGTGCCCCGAGCAACGCACACGTAAACGACCCAAGTGGCCGAGAGGACCAGGCTAACGTCCGGACCAACACCGCACATCAGCCTCTGCTCGTTAGAGGCCACTCTCCTCCACACATAAAGAGCGACTCCCACCAAAGGGCAACAAGAGAGAATTACCAGCTCTGGAGCTTTGGGGCAACTCAGTGAGTCCCTGACCGCCCCCCCACCTGCACCCTCGCCTCACAAGCCTCAACCGGTCCCTCCCTCCCCCACGAAGCAGCGAGGAACGGAGGAGGGACCAGAGAAGGATCTAATCGGAAAAGCGGCTATTCAAGAGCTAGAACAGCACAGCCAAGACGCTGATCGTTCTCGGAAGGGAAGGCAAAAAGGGAGGGGAGTGGGATTTCGCGCACGCCCCCAGGAACGGGGGCCGCCAGACCGGCCGCACCGTGGGCCACGGCAGGATCAGCGCAGCGGCCGGCGAGCCCGGGCCACCCCAGCACCTGCCCCGACCACCCACAGGGTGGTCCAACAACAGCTTACCAACCGGCCGAGGGCGACCAGAAGACCTTCCAAGGATGGTGCTGTGGCCCAAAATATCAAGGTCGCCCAGCAGGTCTGGGCGATCCACACGGCAAGGCCACGAATCTCTCCCCAGCCACATCTTTTATCTCTACTCCAAACCGAAACCAATTTTATTCCTAAATTAAGAAAAGAAACAAACAGGGGCCAGACTACACTTTCAGTGCGTGGTTTACTAACTACATCATCCGCTTTCAAAGATTCACATCCGAAGCCGGCATTTTGTCCGTCGGGCTGGTCACCCAGGACCTGCGAGCGCCCACATTTTCCAACTGGAAATGCTTTCTCCTGCAAGTGGCCCCGCAGCCCCACAGGCCAGCCCCTCCTCAGCACCGCTCATCAGGAGCGGGCAACCACGAGGCGCTGGGCACGGCCAAGGGAGACCAGACCCTTCTGGATTCTCAATTTGTTAGGTCACGTGGCTTCCCTTTCATTTACTTCCATTACAGCAAACGCTAAGACCCGGGGCTCTTCCACAGAAGCTCTGGACGCAAATCTCACACTCTCTGCCCCACAGCTAGAAACGCAAGTGAAATGGTTTTTTAAAAGTCCAGCTGACTGATCTGCAAAGACACACCTTGGTTTCAACAATGGTTTCCTCCGGATAAGAAGGACGAGCAGTTTTGATCACTTCTGTCTGAATCTACTGATTCTACGAGAAGTATGTGCTGCTCTAGAAGACTTCACTTGGGGGGAAAAAAAAAAAAAAACGCACCTCTAACTCTTAATACAAAGTAAGTGCCCAGAGTCTTGGGATCGAACAGCACTCCAACGTGAGGTCCCACTGCCCCTTACAACCGAACCGGTGAGCTCGACGAAACTCAGGACCCGTTAAAACCACATTACGATGTCCAATCGCAACGTGCCGGTGTTCCCACCGCAGATACGCAGAAGCACGACACCAAAAGCTACCCTTCAATATGCTGAACGTTCTACTTCTCAACAACTGAAACACCCGCGAGTCTGTCACACGCTCAACTTGTGAGATGCGCAGGTTCGATCCCCACGCGACTCACTCACCAACGATCCGCAGTCCAGCAACAACAGGTGCAACAACAGGTACCCCACAAGCTGCTCTCAGGGGCGGACTTCATCACCTCAACGCTTCGCTTCCTTCACCGAAGGGTTTTAAAGCCCTCGTGCCCTATTATCAAGCGTGCTGCAGCCTCAAAGCTCAAGGAGCGTCTGAGCGAGGGGTCTGCTGTCCCACCCTCAGGCTCTGGCCTAAGACCAAACGACTTACCTCACATTCCGAACGAAGTAAGAGCGAGTCGGCAGCAGGAGGAGCAAGGAGGAAACAAGGGCAGGGACCAAAGTGGGCACAGCTGGGTGGGGACTGGCCTCTGTGACACGTGTAAGAGCAAGGCCAAGGGCCTGACCCCACTACCACCCCCCCCCAGCGCCCCACCCCCCCCCCCCCGCTGCGATCCTCAACCACCGCAGACTGCTCTGTTGGAGAGCCCTACACGGACCGGGCCACATCCACACCGCGAAGGAAATGGTCAGGAAACCCAGAAAGGCTGTCACAACAGGAAGGAGACCAGCGCCTCCCTCCGTGAAGCTCCCGTCAGCCCCACTCTGATCTCCGCGCCTGTCTTACCCTCCTTCACTTTACGACAGATTCATTTTAAACGCTACAAGGTTCTCGGGGGCTTTGGGTGGCTCGCCGGTTGAGCATCCTGAGTCTTCGTTTCGGCTCAGCTCACGAGCTCATGGTCCGTGAGACTGAGCCCCGTGTCAGGCTCTGCTCAGTGTGGGGTCTGCTTAGGATTCTCATTCTCTCTCATTCTCTCGGTCTCTCTCTCTCAAAATAAGTAAACGTTAAAGAATAATAATAAAGGGTGCCTGGGTGGCTCAGTCGGTGAAGCGTCCAACTTTGGCTCAGGTCACGATCTCGCAGTTCCTGAGTTCGAGCCCCACGTCGGGCTCTGCGCTGATGGCTCAGAGCCTGGAGCCTGCTTTGGATTCTGTGTCTCCCTCTCTGTCTGCCCCTCCCCTGCTCGTGCTCTGTGTCTCTCTCAAAAATAAAAACAAAGGTTAAAAAATAAATAATAGTAACAAAGCCAAATAAAGCGCCACAAGGTTCTCCAACTCAGTGGGGAAGCGGAGCGAGGACCGGCATCTTACCGCGTCAAAGGTGGTGACCGCACCCGCAGTGCTCGGGGCCCCCGACCCTAATTACTGCAGTCAGCGTGGCCCTGGGCTCCCCGAGCCCCGCGTGGCAGGGACCAGCGGAGGGCCACGTAAGCAGAAGGCGCGAGATCCTCTGACACAGCCGCGCCGCGCCCCGGCCCCCCCCTCCGGCCTCCTCCTCTACCCCACGCTGGCACGCACTTACCTCTGAGGGGGGATATACGGGGCGCACACGGGCGGCAGGACCGCACAGGGCTCACTCAGCGTCTTCTTCGCCTTTTTCGCTTTCTTCCTGACCTTGGACGTGGACCTGACCGTTTTGACGGAGCTCTCTTTCCGACAGACACCGTTTTTCATCTCCACCTCCCCGTAAATGTTCAGAGGCCTCCGCGTACAGCCCGGGGGCGTGTGGGCGTCACAGTAAGCGGTCTTCCTGACAGAGAAGGTCGTGGCGCCGCCCGCGAGTTCCTTCACGGGCTCCATCTTCATGTAGAGGCCGGCCCTCTGGGCGCACGTCACGTGGAAGGCCGTGTAGCAGTTTGCCTTGTGGCACTGGATGCAGGCGCCCACGCCCTTCTGCTTGCAGAGGTAGCACGTCAGTTTCCACCGGGCCGGGGGGATGTTCCTCACGCCGTCGATGGGCTCGATGAACACCGTGTTGGCAAAGCCCACCTCCGGGATCCACAGGGCGCACACCACGTGGCCCCAGCGGTCGTCGTCTGTCTTTTTGAAGGCACCTCCCTTGTTCGGGCAGAGCACGCAGTCGGCGGGCCGGGCCCGGGACTGCAGGCAGTGTCGGCAGAGCCACTGGCCCTCGGGGATGTAGGGCACCCCGTAGCACTCCTGGTGCACGGCCAGGTTGCACATGTCGCAGAAGAGGATCACGTTGCTGTTCTGGCACTCGCCGTCCATGCAGATGCAGCACACGGCGTCTTCGTCGATCAGGGACTGCTGCTCCCCCTGCTTCTGGTTCTCGCAGTAGGACTCCTTCTCGAAGCGGTCCATCAAGAACTCGAACACGCTCTGCGACACGGCCGACACGCAGTCGCCCTTGCGCTTCTCGTTGACGATCTCCAGCCAGGCGTAATCCTCCTCGTCCATGTCGTACTCCACCTCGTTGTCCAGCTCCTCGGCCGACTTCTCGATGAACTTGTAGTACACCGGGGGCCTCCTGGGGGCGGACGGCGGGCTGTACTCCACGATCCGCACCTTGGGCTCGGGAAGCGCGCTGGCCGAAGCCAGCGTGCCGTGGGCACTGGGGAGGGCTTCGTTTTTCTTTTTGACTCGGTTGTTTTTGTGGCGCTTAGTTCTTAAGCACACCGGTGGCCTCTCGCTATTTTCTTTATTGCTGTTGCACTCGCTCATTTCTTGCGCCGTGAGGTCATCTTCCAGTATGATCTCCAGGGGATCAAAAATACTGATCCGATGGAGGCGCCCCTCGATCTCTATCTCAACCATCCTCTGGGCCTGCGCGTAGGTCAGGGTCTCTCGCGTGGGGGAGTGCTTAGTACTGCACGGGGAGGAAGGGTGTCTCGCTGCAGCGCCGCGATGACATCGTCCTTTCCTCCTCATTTGGTACTGACTCCCTAAAACAGAGGGAAAGGCCAAGTTAGCTCCGTGCAGAAGACACAGGACGAGAAAACCACCAGACGCGCCGGGGGCAGAGCTAACCGACCAACCCAAGCTCAATCAAAACGAAACTCCCAGCTAACACCTCTCTGCGGAGTCCCAGATCACTCGTCCCCGGGACTCACGATCGTGTCCGACAACCTTCCCCACCAGGTCCCTCCCGGACCAGAGGAGAGGACGAGGACTGAGGAGGGGCCTCTGAGAGGGACAAGAGCCTCTGGGCCGCCCTGTGATTCCCACAGCTCGCCGAGCACCTTCCTGGACCCAGCTGACAGGTCACCACGATGACTGCAACATCCCTCACGAGTAAGGAGCCCCAGCCCTGAGCCCAGAGAAGCCCACACACAGGGACGGACCCCAGCAGGCGCCAAAGGCAGGACAGCAGGGCAGGCGTGCTCGGCGGCTCCTTCGCCCCTGACCAGCACTCCCCTTCGCAGGGTCTTCCCCTGCAGCCCAGTGCAACAGCCCCGCTGGGTGCCGGGAGCCTAGGCGGTGACAGCACAGAGCACAGCCGTCCGTCCTCTCCATGACGCGCCCTCCACACCCACGTGGAGATACAGGGTGACTCGAGCACATCGGGACCAGAGAGAGGAGCCCCGTACTGGTCTGGGGGGCCGACCTCACCCGGGGAGGCCCCCGCCCAGCTTCCAGAATGACCACCACAGAAACCCCCGCAGCCCAGCCAGCCTGCCCCGCCCCCACAAGGCCACTCCTCAGCTGCCGCCCCAACGGTGGCACCGGGCCGTGCCCTCCTCGTCCTCCGGCACACCCAGACGAGACGTGCCATATACCACAGGGGGCACCTCTGCCCTCGTGCCACACTGAGGGCCGCCCCTGAGAACCACACGCTGCCCGGGGAACCCCCACCCCAGGGTGGCCGGCAGGGGCTCAGGTGCCTGAAATCTTGGCCACGGAGCTTTAGGAGAACTTGCTCTTCTCAGAGCTCCACCCTCCGACTCAGTAACCGAGTCTATTTTCAGTCTCCCTCATGTGAAGACTCCGGGGTCTGGACCACCACCCGCCAAGCCAAGTGTCACCTTGGGAAATGATGCCGAGGACCGAGGACTCCTCCCTCCAAACAACTACACTGTACTGACAGGAAGCAAAATGACTTTAAGCGACTGGCTTACAAATGAACATTCCACAGTGGAGCCCCAGGCCCACTGCTACACACGCCAAGACTGGGAAAGCCGGCACGGGGGCGCCCTCGGGACCTGACTGCCTCAAGGCAGCCTAGCTGATCTCCCGGAAAAGTCCTCAAGGAGCGCTTGGTAAGCCCCAAAAGGCAATCCCAGCGAACCCTAAATGCGCTTTTTAAGACAGACCCTTCTGATCTTCGTCAAATACAAACCCACGTTTTACGTTGAAATTTAACAAGAATTCCCTGCAAGGGCAAGCCCGGAAAACACTCTGGCCGGCCAAAACCCAACTCACCTGCGTGGCAGGGGTCTCCAGGCGCCCACTCAACCCCGGGCCCCCCAGAAATGGGCCACAAAGTCACCGACCAGCCAGTCCTGCACCAGCAGTGCCCTCGGAAGGGGGCTGGGTGCAGCCCCCGGGGTGTCAGCACCACAGCCTACACGGAGGGGACCCTAATGCCCCCGGGGACGGACGTCATTACTTTAATTTTTACATTAATGCACGTCATTACTGAGATGGGGTCACGGGGTCCAAGTGACAACCGGCTACTCAGCGGATTAAAAGCAAACACGTAATTTTCTCCTCGCCGCCAAAGTACCAGGTAGCTCTATCTGTAACCAGCCTCCACAACCCACGCTCTCCCGATGGGCCCCTCAAGCACTCTGCACACGAACTTCGCCTAACAACGGTCACGGCAGCTCCAGCGTCTGAAGACGGAACCGTGACGGGGAAGGAGGGCAGTTAGCGGCACAGAGTGACCGACTGCTCCCGCCTCCTGGCTTCCCGACACCCTCTGTCACTGCCATGTGGCTCCAAGCACACTTGGCGCTTCTGCAGAGGGACAAGCAGTCCCACCAGGACGTGGTCAGCGAGGACCAGAAGCCTTTCCAGCCGTAATTCAGTGAAATACACCCAGAAAAGCCGCGTGGGCCGCCAGAGAGGAGGCCTGCACGCTAAGGAGCAGCAAACGTCTTCAAATCAGTTCATTTCCTGCCTGGCTGGGAACAAGTCACTTCAACTGTCCCGGCCCTGCTCCCGCTAAAGCAGAAACAGGACCAGAGCCGGCTCCCGCTGGTGTGAACACTGCCCGACCTCCCACGAGGCGCTCGGGGCAGCGCCTGGCGGAGCAGGTGAGGGCATATACCACCCTAACTCCCCAAGCCCACCCAGGCAGGGGTGAAACTTCGGGGTGACGAAAACCTTCGGGATGGGCGTGGCAGTTTCCTGGGCGGACGTACTTGTGTCAAAACTCAAGTGTGCCCTAACAGGGGCTGTGTCTTCCCCGAATCACACCTCGGTGAGCTCACTTCTCCTACGAGGGTCCAAGGGAGCCGAGCGGGGCTCAGTTCCCCACAGTCAGAGGGACGAAGGGACGAAGGGACGACCGACTGTCCCTGCAGCCCGGTCCGGGGCCACCCACCTCCCCACGGCCAGACCCGCGCGGCTTCCCCGGCTTCTCTGCTGGGAAACGTTTAAAGTCCGGCCCTGTTACAGGGAGTTTCCTGTCTTGGCAAAACAAACCGACTGTATCTGTTACATAATGCGACCCGCTCGGGCACAATGACTCCCGGCCGCGTTGAAACGCCGACTCTGGGGCAGAGGGGCCGCCGCGCCCGACCCACGGCCCACACGCGGGGCCGGCTGCCGGGTCCCGATCTGCCGCCCGCCATCGCGGCGGCCGGCACGGGGCGGCCTCCCGGACACCGGGGCCCCGGCGCCCCGGCACCCCGGCCCCAACCGCCCGGCCTCCCCGGCACCCCGGCCTCCTCAACAGCCCGACCCCAACACCCGGACTCTCGGGCCTCCCCGCCCAGCCTCCCCGACGCCCCGGCCTCCCCGATCTCCCCCGCCCCGGCCTCCCCGACGCCCCGGCCTCCTCGCCACCTCGGCTCCCTCCCCCCCGCCCCCGCCCGGCCCGGCCCGGCCTCCAGGCCGCCCTCAGGCCGCCCACCCGCCCGCCCGCCCGCCCGCGGACAATGCGCCGCCCGCCGCGGCCGCCAAACATGGCGTCGGCACAGGCACCCGAGAGGCCGGCGGGCGAGGCGGCGGCGGCGGCGGCGGCGGCGGCCCCGGCCCCCGCCCACTCACCTTCGGGGCCGCGGCCGCGGGAGCCCGGCGGCGGGCGCGGGGGGCCGGCGCGGCCAAGGCGGCGCTAATGGCGCCCGCGGCTCCTCCGCCAACGGCCGCGCAGGCCCGGCCCGCCGCCGCTCTGGGCGCGGGCTCCTGTCGGCGGCGCCCGGCCCGGCTCGGCTCGGCGGCCGCGGGCTCGCGGGCTCTCGGGGTCTCGCGGGCGGGCGGCGGCGGCGGCGGGCGGTGCGGGGCCCGGCGGGGAGGCCCGGCGCGGGGAGGGGGGGGCTCGGCCGGCGGCGACGGCGGAGGCGGCGGCGGCGGCGGCGGCGGCGGCGGCGGGGCGCGGGGCGCGGGCGCGGGGAGGGTCGGACGCCCGGGCCGGCTCGCTCGCTCGCTCGCTCCCCAGCGAAGCAAACAATGCGGCGAGCGCTCCGCCCGGCGCGCTGCGTGCGAGACGCGCCCCGCCCGCCGCCGCCATGACGCGCGCCGCCGGGGGAGGGGCGGGCTGAGGGGCGCCGGCCGGGGAGGGAGGGAGGGGCGGCCGGGCGGAGGGGGCGCGGGGACCCCGGGCTGGAGGCCTGAGGGGACCCCGGGCTGGGGCCTGCGGGGACCCTGGACTGGGGGCCTAAGGGACCCTGGGCTGGGGCCTGAGGGGTGACCGGACAGAGGGGCACGGGGACCCTGGTCTGGGGCCTGAGGGGCGCGGGGACCCTGGGCTGGGGCCTGAGGGGTGACCGGACAGAGGGGCGCGGGGACCCTGGGCTGGGGCCTGAGAGGACCCTGAGTTGGGGCCTGAGGGGTGACCGGACAGAGGGGCACGGGGACCCTGGGCTGGGGCCTGAGGGGACCCTGAACTGGGGCCTGAGGGGCGCGGGGACCCTGGGCTGGGGCCTGAGGGGTGACCGGACGGAGGGGCGCGGGGACCCTGGGCTGGGGGCCTGCGGGGACCCTGGACTGGGGGCCTAAGGGACCCTGGGCTGGGGCCTGAGGGGCATGGGGACCCTGGGCTGGGGCCTGAGGGGTGACCGGACGGAGGGGCGCGGGGACCCTGGGCTGGGGCCTGAGGGGACCCTGAACTGGGGCCTGAGGGGCGCGGAGACCCTGGGCTGGGGCCTGAGGGGTGAGCGGACGGAGGGGCACGGGGACCCTGGGCTGGGGCCTGAGGGGTGACCGGACGGAGGGGCGTGGGGACCCTGGGCTGGGGCCTGAGGGGACCCTGAACTGGGGCCTGAGGGGCGCGGGGACCCTGGGCTGGGGCCTGAGGGGTGAGCGGAGGGGCGTGGGGACCCTGGGCTGAGGCCTGAGAGGACCCTGAGCTGGGGCCTGAGGGGTGACCGGACAGAGGGGCATGGGGACCCTGGGCTGGGGCCTGAGGGGTGAGCGGACGGAGGGGCACGGGGACCCTGGGCTGGGAGGGAGAGGATTTTTGAGGTGGAGGTGACTGAGGGGCACTGTCTGGGCAGAGGTGAGCCTGAGGTGTCCAGGGAGAAGCCTAGGCGGTCAGCACAGTGACCATGAAAGGACCCTGGGGCGCTGGGGGAAAGGACCTGGCAGGGGCCCCCCAGCTTGTGGCTGCAGGGGAGGCCCCCCAGGAAGAGAGGGACACCCCCCCCCCCAGGGCAGAGGCTGGGTCCTTGTGAGCTGATACGGTCTTCTCCTCATATGGGCAAACAGGGCAGGGTCCATCAGAGGCCTTACCAAGAGTGGGCGGGCTGGCCCTGACCACCCACGTGTCCTCTTGCTGACTGCTGCTCGAGCTTCACTGCACCCAGCCTGTAGGTTGAGAGGCCACGGCTTGGAGAGTCGCTTAGGGTTGCAGCCAAGGTTCCCCCCTTGAAGCCGGTGCCCCCTCCAGACACACCCTTGGGTGGAGAAGGGGCTGGCCTGCCGGGGGGGGCTGCAACCACATGTGCACCCAGGCACCACGAACACCTCCTCTGCTCTGCAGATGTCTGCTTACCGCAATCCGAACTCACCAGGGCATCCAGTAGTGGAGGACAAGCGAGCTGGGCCTGCATCCCTTGTCCTCAACCTGGGGTGACCCGATGCAAACGGACAGGCTGGAGTATCTTACAACACGGAGCAAAAGTAAGAGGCTCACGAAGAAGACGACGAGAACCTCACAGAATAGGACACGGAGAATGATCACAGGAAACTTCTCAAATGACAAGTAATGCCCAGGACACGTGGAGAAAAAACACCCACAGAGGCACGTCAGAGTGACATTCTGGAATTCAAAGGGTAAAGAGAGTAACTCAAAAACCTGCAGAGAAGAAGGATCTTCTTTAATCAGACTGAACCTGATTGTCAACTGGCAAGGGAGCACAATTGTCAAAATTGTAAGAGAATTGAACCTAGAACTCCTAGTAGTGAAACTCATTTGTGGAACCACAAAATAAAGGTGTCTTCACAGTCTGAACATCCAAGTTCACCATACACATACACAAAGTCTATTAAAAAAAAAAAGCTGGAAGATAGATTCTAGCAAAACAAAAAGCGTATCCAAGAGTAAGACATGGATGCCAGCAAAGAAACCAGTTGGAATGGTTGAAAGAAAATCATATAACAGCTGGAGAGAAAATCCCAGATGAGTCCAACATGACATATGGCAAGGGGAGGTCAGAGCAGGAAGGAAAAAGCACGCTAAATTTCTTGTATTGTTAGAAGACTTCAGAGTTGGTGGGGAATTGAAATGAAGACTGACAGTATCAACAAATCAGAAAAGAGAAAAAGATAAATGCATGATCAGAAAGGAAGATAATATGAGATGACAAGAAGAAATCCAAGCATTCATGTAATCACAAACATGACTACATTAAGTTCATGTATTAAAAGAGACTCTCGAAATGGCATATATCATTAAATACTATTTACAGAAAAATATATCTGAGAAAGTCACACAGATTGAAAATAAAAGGATAGAAAGTATGTATCATACAACTCTTGTTCCTCAAAAGACCATAAGAGAATGGACAAAAACAAAAACTAGAAGATATTTGCAACATATATACCTTGCAAATTATTCAGTGTCCAGAATATATGAAGAATACGTTCAAATCCATTAGAGAAAAACAAGCCAGGGGTGCCTGGCTGGCCCAGTCAGTGGAGTGTATGACTCCTGATCTCAGGGTTGTGAGTTCAAGCCCCACATCGGGTGAGGAGCCTACTTAAAATAAAATTTTAAAAAATTAATTTTTTTTTTTAAAGAAAAAAACAAGCCAATCGAATGACGGGGAAAACCCATAATCAGGGTCCTTGCAGAGAAGAATGTGGAAGGGCCGATAACCTCACCAGTAATTTCAAAAATGCAAACTAAAACCACCAAATGAGCACAAATGTTAAACTAAACCCAGGGATGGCAGGAAGGTAGATCAACAAATATGCATACCCTGCTGGCTGGAATGTCAGGTGGTACCATTACCTTAGTGAAAAATAAGGCATTACCCAGTGAAGTTGGACACGTGTATCAGTTATCTATCGCTGCATAATAAAGCACCTGCAAAACTTCATAGCTCAAAACAACAATAGTCGTTCCCTTTACACACAGATCTCCTAGGGTACTAGGGTATCCCCACTGGGGACTGGAGGGCCCATGTCCAAGATGGTGCATGCATGGCCAGTAGGCCGGTTCAGGCTATGGGCTGAGCCGGATGGTGGCCAAGTTCCAAGAGCAAGAATTCTAAGAGAACTAGTAAGGACCTGTTATCACTCTTCATACCATAGCCCCAGAAGTCACATAGCATCACTTCTGGCCAAGCCTGTCCGGATTCAAGAGACACCTCTGCTTCCTGGGGATAGAAGTGTCAAAGTCCTATTTTAAGAGGAAGGAATACATGAGCACATGTGCACACCAATTCCCAGCTCGAGGGTTAAGCTGATATATTCCCAGGTACTTCCGTGCCTGAAAGTATGCCAAAGAAACCTGCCCTTGTTCATGGGGAGATGTGCATCAAAGTTCAAAACAGTATTGTTTTTAGTAGCAAAAATACTGGGAGGGAAAATACCTTAAATGTCCCTGGACGATAAGACAAAGTGATGTACGTCCATCTAATGGAACAGCACACGATGGCTGCAGTGAATGAACTGTACCGCTTGAGCCATGTGGCTGAATCTCAGACACGATGCCGAGTGGGAGTAACTCAGGACCGTAATGTAGAGTGTGATTCCATTTACAATTAAACAGAGTGAGGTAGGAAATATGTGGCTGAGTATGTACCCACAAACCCCGTATCTTTTTTGATACCTGTTAACAAACCTTGGCGTTCACACTGGTAGCTCCACTTCCAATCCAACAGATTTCATTCCATCCTCTTTCTGTCGAACTCTTTCAACAATGAAAAACCTACGCATTCACTTCACAGCTGTCTCCACGTGTGTTGAGGCTGTACCAGCCGGAAAGTTGGCCCAAGACACACCAACCACCACCCCCCACCCCGCCTCTGTTCGATGCACCTCCGAAAGATGTACAGCCGAAAGCCTGAGCCCCACAAAAGCAAGGAGAGGGCATTGGTGTTATTTTGTCATGTTCTGTTTTCTGGCAGAAGTCAGATAATACCCTTTCTCTTTGTGCTCGATCTATCTCTATAGTAGATTGTGCTTCCGTAAACAAACACAACATACTCAGAACGTCTCACTTCAGAACTCAGGAAAAATAGTTTCTACTGACGCTTTTAATAAAATTTAGTTATTTGCATAGTTTCAATAAAAATCAGTCCTTTTTACCAAGATATAATTAAACAAACTGCCACCAAGGCTTTATGCGGGTGTCTCATTTGAGAATACGTTCAGTATGACCCACCCACCTTAGGCACAAGGTTGTAGCATCTGTGTTGGGTCAATGCCCACAGAATCCTCTGCCCCGCACTGCTCAGGTGCCTGTCCCACAGTGTACCATGTCTTAATCGTACAAGTAGTAAGGAAAATGGGAACTATGACAGACACCGTGGTCTTTGAGAAGGTACGAACTTCCCTATTTGCACAGGTATTGCAGGCAAATCAGAGGGAGATTAGTTTGGTTCCATTTCCTAACCTAGGAATAGAAGGGCAAATGAGAGAAAAATCTCAGGCATAATAGAGGCTCAACCTCACATTCCTAATGATGACATCTCCAAACAGAAGTTGATTTTCTGGCCTTGATCTTTGGGTAGCACCATATGACTTAGATGTGCCAGCCCAAAAAGGAGGCTCATACACGTTAATTACCACATCTTACAGCACCTGTGTAGGTGAATCAAGGCCAAACACAGGAAGACCAGCTTTGTGTGGTCAAGAATAACCCTCGTAGAGAATTTATCATCACAAGTAGGGACTAATAAAACTTTTCCAAAACTTAAGAATGGGTAAGAAGGATGGTGGCGGGTCCCTTGGTGGGAGGCTGAATGTCGTCTGGCAGAACTGCCAAGGGAAATTTGTTTTTATTCTCTAGAATGTGCACTTGTTCAACTTGCTATTTACTATCGATGATGATTTTTTTTTTTTTTTTTTTTTTACAACTCATTGAGGGTAGACTTCACCTTGTAGAAAACACACAGCTAGGTAAAATGATCCTTGTCTGATAACAATGCAAATGAATTTTGCTCAGTAGTAAGTGATAGAAATGATTTCTGTCTGGTGAAAATGATTACAACTAGAAGAGGTTGCAGTTTTACGGCCCTACAGAGTATTAACCCGGTTTTAATCTAAATCAGCAGGTTTACTCAAGCAAGCTCGTCTTCAGCCACTGTCAATACTTCCTTCCGTCTTCAGTATTTGAAACTAGCCTCATCATCGCGCCGGGTTCCTCATTAATGATTTAAATAAATCTTTGACGCATTCTCACTTTAGAGCTGTGGAGTCATATTTTTAACTTTTTGAAACTAATGCTTTGATGGCTCCTATATCTAGCTTCCCCTCAGTATCCCCCTACAATGTCTAATAGGCATCTCAAACTCAAGACGCCTGATACTCAGCTCCCGGCCTTCATCCCCAAACTTCTCCTCTGTTGCCTCCCCCGTCTCTCATGGGTTGGATTGGGTCACCCAAAAGATACGGTGACATCCCAACCCCAGTAGCTGTGAATTGGGCCTTGTGGCAATGGGGCCTTTACAGATGATCAAGGGAGGGTGAGGTCACTGGGGTGGGTCCTTATCCAATGACCGGTGTCAAAATGGGAAGAGGGAAGTTTGGACACAGGCCATGAGAAGGCCATGTAGACAGAGGCAGAAACTGGATAGATGGAGCTGTAAGCCTAAGGAATGCCAAGACTCACAGTCACTGGAAGCCGGAAGAGGCCAGGGAGGATCCCGCCCTGCAGGTTTCAGAGGGAGTGCTGGCTTCTAATCTATGAGACAATACATTTCTGTTATTTTAAGTCACCCAGTTTGTGGCACTTTGTTATGGCAGCCACAGGATACTAACCCACCTTCTCAGTAAACGGTAACCCCGTGTTTCCTGCGCGAGAGGCATTGCCTTACTGGGCACATCTGATCCATTAGCAAATCTTGTTGGCCCTCCCTTCAAAATGTGTCTGGAACCAGCCCTGTGTCATGACTTCCTGTTACTATGCCAGGGCCAGTCACTATTATCTCACACCTGGATTATCTCAGTATCTTAACTAGTGTCTGTTTTACCTGTGAAACTATGTACTTTTTCTCTACACAGCAGCACAAGTGATACTGCCACTTCTGTGCTTCGAACGTTCCAGCGGCTCCACATCTCTCTCAAAATAAAAGCCAAAGTCCTCAACAACCAAAAAAAAAAAAAAAAAACAAAACCAGATTAAAAATGGGTAAAGAACTTGAATAGACACGTCTTCAAAGAAGATACACAAATGACCGATAAGCAAATGAAAAAACGTTCAGCATCATTGGTGTTTTGGGACATGCAAATCAAAACCACAAAGAGAAACCACTTCATACCCACTAGGATGGCTGGAATCAAAAAGTCAGATAATGGGGCGCCTGGATTGCTCCGTTGGTTAAGCATCCAACTCTTGGTTTCAGCTCAGGTCATGATTTCATGGCCGTGGGATAGAGCCCCATGTTGGGCTCCACACTGAGCATGGAGCCTGCTTGGGATTCTCTCTCTCTCCCTCTGCTCCTCTTCCCCGCTCACACATGCTCTCTCTCTCTCTCTCTCTCTCTCTCCCAAGTAAAAAATTTTAAAAAAGAAAGTCAGATAATACCAAGTGTTGGTGAGAATATGGGGAAACTAACCATCACATGTTGCTGGAGGAAATGCAAAAAGGTACCTCTGCTTTGGAAGATGGTTGGACACAGTTTCTCAAAATGCTAAACTGAGAGTTACCATATGGCCCAGAAATTCCACTCCTGGCCATACACGCCAGAGAAATGAGAACACATGTCCACACAGAAACTCGTACAGGGAGATTCACAGCAATGTTATTCACAATAGTCAGTAAGTGAAAATAAACCAAATGGCCGTCAACTGATGAACAGACGGATAAAATGTTATGTGTCCACAAACAAAGGAACAAAGTACTGAAATTACATGGGTGAATCTTGAAAACATTACGCAAAGGAAAGACGCCCACAGGCCACATATTGAATGATTCCATTTATGTGAAATGTCAATGATAGGCAAATCTATAGACACAGAAAGCATATCTGTGGTTGTCGGGCCTCAGGGGAGGAAGAAATGGGGACTGACTTTTAATGGGTATGGGGTTTCTTTGGGGATGATGGTGTTCTAAAATTGAGTGGTGAGGGTTTCACAACCCCACACATACACTACAAACCATTAACTCGTACATTTTAAATGAGTGAATTGTATGGTATGTGATTTATATCTTAAGAAAGCTGTTGTAAAAATACGTTGAAGAAATAGTTACATAAGTAAAACGAAAAAATAACACCAGGGACTTCTGGTTCAAGAGTAGATGATGTGGACTCATCTCTCTCTGTACATCCAACTAAATACAACTTTTAAAACGGGGAAGTAAGAGGTGCCTGGGTGGCTCAGTTGGTTGAGCATCCAACTTAGGCTCAGGTCATGATCTCACGGTTCATGAGTTCAAGCCCCGTGTTGGGCTCTGTGCTGACAGCTCAGAGCCTGGAGCTGGCTTCGGATTCTCTGTCTCCCTCTCTCTTTCTGCCCCTCCCCTGCTCACGCCCTGTCTCTCTCTCTCAAAAATAAACATTAAAAAAAAAAAAAAAAAGAAACCTGGGCAAGATACACATCAAATTGCTTTTGAGATTACCCTTTTGGGGTGGGATTGTAGAGTTCTCACTTTTTATTTTCGTGTTAGCTGGATTATTTATACCTGTTATGGTTACATTTGCTAGAGGAAATACGGTATACCCAGATAAACTTCAAATTTCAAATAAGTAATTTTTTAGTGTGAAGATGTCCCACACAACATGTGTACTTTTATTTGCTACATCCGGCAACCCTAGAAATGGCCATAAACTGCAAAGCCATTTCCACCTTGGAAGATAAAATGGAGCCAGCTGCCGCAGGCTGGTGTCCTCCCGAGCGAAGGCCGGGGCCAGTGCGGGCGTCCACCCGAGTCCCTGCACCACTCGGGGTCTGCTCCCACCGGCACATCCCTTCCGAATTCTTATCTAGGACGCCTCTTGGGTTCCCTCGGCTCCCTCCAGCAGCAGCCACAGCTGCTCCCCCGGGGTTATGTCACCATCCAGTCTGGCTTTACCGCCTCTCCTCCTCCCTGGACCCTTGCCCTCTCCAACCTTGGAAGACCCTCAAGCCCCTTCCTGATCTGGCCTCTTCCTGCTCGGCTTACTGGTTCCTTAAGAAAGCTGTAAGGAACCACAGGAGCTGGTTCCTGGCCCAGGGCCCTGGTGCTTGATGCCCTGTGTGCTCCCTAGGACCCCATCCCAGCCACAAGGCCCCTCCAGGTAGGTGCTGCTGTAAGCTTCCGGCTTTCACTCCATTTCCCCTGAGGTCATCACTGCTGCTGGTGCCCCATCTGCAGCTCCTGTCTGCCTGGGTCCCTTGCCAATTCTGGCATTTCTCTCCTTAGGTCCCTGCAGGGTCTGCTGGAGATGCCACGGTCCACCCCCTGGACCATCACCTCAGCACCTCCCCGCACCATGAGCGACCTGACACGGTCATCCCCAGTTCTCCTCCACTCCCCTCTTCCACACCCCAGGAAGGGGCCAAACCCCAATGGAGCCTCCCAGGGCTTATTCCCAGCTGCTTCCTCGTCCTCACTTTCCCAGCCAGCCAGGTGCCCCCCCCTTTGGGCCCCTACCTGAACAGGACCCGTCCACCCTCGGAGCAGAGGGGCAGGTCTGGAGGTGTGGGGGTTCCAGCGGGCACAACTCCTACCCTCCTGCTTCACGCCGTCCTCATGCCCCTCACTACATCACCTGAGAGGTGGGGAAAGGGAAGCCCCGAGGTCTCAGCGGCAGGGCTGTGGCTGGGGACTGGGGGCTGGGGGCGGGGCGGTGGCCCCGGGCACACTGGGTCGCCTGTCCTGATGTCAGCTATAGGCAGCCAGTGTTCACGGCACACCTACTCTGTGCCAGGGGCCTCTGGACCTTCCTGTTTCTGGCCGCGTCACTCCCCAGGCTGGCGGCATCATGACATCAACGTCACCAAGGCAAGAACGATCTGGCACAGCTCCGAGGTTTCAGGGCTGCATGGCAGGCTTTCCGGAAGCTCATCTACCCCCAAAAAGGAAGGTCACTCCAGGCCAAGAGTCCCCGGAGGCAAACTGTGGGGACACCCTCACACATCTACATCAGCGGTCTGGAGTTCTCTAGCCTCTAACAGCGAAGGGAAGATGAAACACTTCACAGGTGGTGGCCGCAGGGGCGCTCCCTCTTGCTGGTCCCGGGGGCCCTGCAGCCTCCGTTCCAGCCCCCACCCCAGGAGGCCTGAGAGGTCCCAGGGAGAGCAGCAATGGAGACACCCGGATGCGGGGAGTACTGAGAGCACGTCGATTCCGGAGTACAGAGCTTTGGGGTTCAGCTGCTGTCACTGTCCAACTGCACCCCGGCGGCCGCAGCTCCCCCTCCCAGGCCAGGCTTGGCGTCCACCTGCCGCCAGCCCTCACCTCTCGACCCTGCCCCAGTCTGGCACAGGGTGGAAAGTGCTCATCAAAGATTTACTAAATGGATGGACACAGCCGTTCAATGCAGTCACCGTGCATCCCGACTCACTGGGACGGTTCCAGTTTGTGCTGGTGCTGGCTTCGCCACTAGAAGTAGCACTCCACTTCGTGCCCAGAGTGCCCCGTTCAGGCATTAAGTTACACGGCCGCCATGTGGACTCAATCATTCCTACGAAGGGTCAGCGCGGGCCACACCTGGCTGACCTGTAGGAGGGACGAAGAGTCGCTGCCGTTCTGCTAGCAAACCTTTCACGTCCCCACCTAGCTTGGTTCCTGGCAGTCGTGGGGACTCAGTCAACACCTGCCACGACTTAGGACGTGCTTGGTCTTCTCGTGCTGGGTGGCACACGTCAGTGCACACGACAAACGAGGCCCTCCGCTCTCGGAGCATTGATTGTAGTCAGGGAGGCCGGCCACGAAGCTGGGAGAGGGGGTGAGGGGAGGGACGTGCCTCACAGTGGTCAGAGAGAGCTTCCCCAGTACAGTGACATGTGGGCAAAGACCTGAAGAGGTGAGGGGGGAGGCAGCCACAATTGAGGAAAAGCTTTCCGGTTGGGGGAAACAGCCAGAGCCAAGGCCCTGAGGCGGGGCACAGAGGACAGTGTGGCTGGAGTCAGGTCAGCGAGGGAGGGCAGCGCGGGCCTGGTCACCTCGACTGTAAGAACTCTGGCTTTGGGGGAAACAGAGAGCCCCCCGAGGGTGTCAGTAGACAGGTGACCACAGCAGGGATGAGGCAGGAGGCTGTTCGTTCATCCAGAGCAGGAGTCCGCAACTTCTGCAAAGGGCTAGATGGCAGGTATTCAGAGCTGTTGCGGTCACGTGTCTCTTTCGACTCCTGAACTTGGCCTGTGCTTTGGGAAAGCTGCTGTAGGCAGGACGTGAGTGGGCGGGCTTGGTCCTGTTCCAGTACAACTCCATCAGGACACTGACGTTTGAATCTCCTGTAATTTTCACGTCATGAAATATTATTCTTATTTTGATTTTCCCCCAGCCATTGAAAAGTGAGAAAACATTCTTACCTCCGAGGCCATAAAAACAAAACAAACAAACCAGACGGCTGGCTGGATTTGGACGGTGGCCATAATACGTATGCTGCCCCCTGAGCTGTATGACAAGGGTCCACCAGGACTCTGTGCCAGCAGCATTCTAGAAGGTGGGACCCATCAGCGAGAACAGAAGAAATCAGTCGCTGCCATTGGGATTTGGTAGCAGACAAGCGCGTTACAGCGGGTCTGTGAAGGTCCTAAGGCCGGTCGGCCTCGCTCAGTCACGGAAGTCAAGCCCCCACCCGCCGAGGCTGGAGAGGAAGGAACGGCCCAAGAGGGCGCAGCCCGGGAGGAGAGGGTCGTGGAGGCGTGCCGGGCGCTGGGCGGGAGCGGGCACAGCCTACTCACCTAATCGTTCAGACTTTGTAAAGTGCACGCTTGTCTCACGTTCGCACAACACAAGGTAAATTCAGTGTGCACCATCTGTGCGGCCCGCACACAAGTCTGTATTCGGCAACTGCACGTTACACGTCCAGAGGCGTACACACCCCGAAGCCCGCCCGCGTTCCCGCGCGCTCAGCACCTGCTGGCGCCGGGCCCTCCCCCGAGGGGCTGCTCAGGACGAGGTCGCCGGGGCGCCGGGCGCTGCACAGAGGGTCTTTCCCCGGCCCCCCGCAGGGCTTAAGTTTTAATCCCCGTGCTGCAGTGAGCGAGGCCGCGCATGGAAGCACCTTATCGTCTTAGAATTAAGGGCTTAGACGCACGGCGCACGAAGCCGCGGCAGCCCTCGCAGCACCATGCACGAAGGAGGACACTCGGCGCGGCTTCAGGGTAAGCCGGGCTCCCGGCGCGGCCGTCCCGCGACCGTGGGCCCCGCGGGAAGGTCGGCCCCGCGCCCGCCGCAGGTGGGGGGGGGGGTGTCCCCGCCCCGAGGCTCCGAGGCTCTGCTGCAGGACGGGCCGGGCGCCGGGCCACCGCGAGCGGGCCGCCGCCAACAGGCGACCCAGGAATGCGGCGCAGGCCGCCAGACCCGCCACCGCCCGCAGACGTTCCAGCCGCCCACCCGCCAGCCGACCCGGGGGCGGGGCCGGGACGCCCAAACTGCGCCTGCGCCGTCGCCCAGTCGGGCCCGGGGACCGGGCCGGCGCGAGAGGACTGCGCCTGCGCCGTTGGCTCAGCCGGGCCCGGGCACAAGGCCGGCGTGCGGAATCGGCGCCTCAGAGGCCGGTCCGCAGCAGCCCGGGGGCGGGGCCGGCGCGCGGGGACTGCGCCTGCGTGGCAAGCCCGCTCCGGCCTGGGGGCGGGGCCGCGCCTGCGTGGTCGTTCCGGCCGGGCGCGGGGGCGGAGACCGCGCCTGCGCGGTCGGCTCGGGCTCGCCCCGACAGTCGCGCCTGGGTTCCCTGGTGCCGCCCGCCCGCCCGGCCCCGCCCCCGGCCCCGCCCCGCGCCGCGCGGGGCTCTGGGAGGGGCGCAGCGTCCGGCGGCGTCGCGGGCGGCGGGCGGGCGGCGGCGGCGGCGGCGGGAGGGGCCGGCGGGGGCAGACAAAGCCGCGGCTAATGAATGGGAGCGTCCGCCCGCGCCGGCCGTCGTCCGCAGCCGGGCGGGAGCCGCGCCGCCCCGAGCCCAGCGCCCGCGGTGAGTGCGCGGCGGGCGGCCGAAGCGGGCTGTGCCTCGGCCGCGAGCTCGCGCCCCGGGCCCGACCGTCCCGGTGCGCCGTCGGAGGTCGGGGTCCGGGACGGGGACGGGGGCAGGGGACGGGGGTCGAAGTGGGGTCGGGGTCGGGCTGCGGGGCTGGGGGGCTGGGGGCGCCGCGACATTGTCTGCGCCGGGCCGGGGGCGGCTTTGGGGGCGCGGCCTGCGGTGGCCTGGACCCCGCCCGCGCCCCCGACTCGGCCGCGGTGCCCGGAGGGCTGGGGTCGACGCCGACCCCGCCCCCCGCCCCCGGGACCCCCGGCCCCGGCCCCGCGACCCCGGCCCGCGCCCTGCGCCCCCCGGCCCCCCGGCTGACAGCTGGCGTGTGGCGGGCCGCGCCGGTTGCGCCCGAGACGCGTCTTCCGGACGGCAGGATTTTGTTGACAAAACATCTCAAGTGGTAGAAAGTTGGTGCGGCCGGGACGGGGTGCGGAGCCCCGAGGTGCGGGGCCGGGGGCCGGGGGTCCTGGGCGCGCCTTCTCCCAGCGCTTGGCCCCCATCACCACAGCGAGTTGCCCTACAAATCGCATTTGGGGTTTTTTCTCGGTGTAGCTCGTCTTCAGGGGTATTTCCAGGAAGAGACGGCCCGTCGTCCTAGTGTCTTAGGAGGCGCACGCTTGCGGGGCCCTCGGTCGTCGTGCCTCTGGGCACCGCCGTTCAGATTTAATCAGTAAGGCAGGAATCAAATGGCAAAGCGTAATTTCACACGGGTTTCAATTGTGGTTGTTGGTCTGGACCCGGACCCGGGCATTTGTGTCTCTGTCCCGCAGCGCCTGCAGCGCGGGGGCTCCCCCAGCCCAGCCCTGGCGACCCCCTGGCGCCCTCCGCGGGTGGCGGGTTTGGGGTGACATTCGGGGACCCCGCGCGCCTCTGTGGAAGAGGTCTCCGCCAGGCATCAGGACCAGCTTCTGTTGGCATTCTTCTTTTTGTAAAAAAGGGAAGTTATTTGTTTTGAAGTCAACTCTGAGTAAATCGAGTGCATGGTTTAAAAAAAAAAATGCTTTTCAGGCTTGAACGAGGCCAGTTCGTTAGGGCAAGGGCATCCTGGTGACTTTTTATTAGAAATATTAATGTTTGTTTTGTCTGTATTGTGGTGATAAAATTGGGAGGCTTGGAAGGAGTTAGTTGGAGTTTTTAAAAAAGTGCTTTGACTAAGTCAGATTTCACTTAGGAGTTAATTTTGGTCACTCAACAAAGTTTTCTTTTGAGAGGAAAGTGCTCACAGGAGCTGAACTCTATCTCCTTGGAGGGCTTCCTGTGGGGTGTTGGCGCCCATCCCTGTGCTCACCTCCCTGACCCTTGCTCGGGGCATATCTGCTTAATGTTTTCTCGCTGAAAGACCTAGCACGGGGTAAGAGAAGTTCTGGGCGTCCTCAGAAGTTCCATGGGACCCGGTCAGCCTCCTGTGTCAGAAGGGAGCTTGGACTCAGTCTACCTGACAGGTAGTCTCCTTGACAGCTACCCCTTCCTGATACCGTTCTGGCTATTCCTGGTATTTTGGGTGTGAAAACACTGTTCTCTAACGTCCCTGCGTGCAAGTAAGGAGGTTGGCGCAAAACACAGGCTGCGGAAAGAACGTCCTAACAGCTCGGAGGGAGATTTAAAGTAAGTTATTGGAGCGGTTGATTGCATCCCATTCCGCTGCGGTGCAGCGGCACGCAGGGTTCACGGAGCAGAGGCAGCGCGAGGACCTGCCATCCGGACCCCGTCCCCACGGCGCAGAGTCTGGAGACTGAGCGGCAGGGGAGGCCTCTCTGCACCTCGTGTCGCGGTTTTCCTTGCCTGGCGCCAGCTCCTGTGGTCTCCAGACTGCGGTCTGACTCCCTCGCGGCAATGATCGCGTGGTGAGGGGAGGGAAGCAGGTGCGTGACGCCGGGCGTGGCGCGGACCTGGTGCGGGGGGCCTCGGACGGGTGGCGAGCGGCCCCTTGGACTCCTCCTCACCAGCATTCTCTGCACACGACACACCGTTTCGAGGCCGGACTGCCTTTCTTCTAATTACTGTTTGGCGTTGAAGACACTACTTGAATCTCGGGGCTTGAGAACAGAAGCAGCCGGAGTCCGTGGCTCTCACTTACCTTCTGCGTTTTACTGAATTTAGCTGCGCGGAAATGTCACAGTGCGCCGCCGGCCCCGACCGTCCTGCGGCCTCGGGGTCTGGACTCCACGGGGTTCCGGTCCTCTCCCCTTCCAGGGGCTCACCCTTGGTACAGCCCTGTCTTTCCTGCCCTTCTCCCTCACCCCGCTTTCCATCGCCCGGATTTTTCTTCATTCTGAAATAGCTCACGTCACTTCCTTGCCGGTTATTTGACAACGAGCTGTGGGTAGTTCAAATTCTGGAAGCGTTGCCGGGAGAAAAATAAAGCCTTTCCTTCTCGTGCTCCGTGTTTCTGAGGCAGGGGTTCCTGAGAGGGACAGGTGCTTGACTGTGAGGTATGCCGGCCTCTCACGCGGTACCTAGCAGGGTTCTACCTGCGGGGGGCAGTAGTGGTTTTGAAAAGGAGACCTGAGCGGTGACGCTGGGCATAGACTTACACCAGAGAAGAAGGCCCGGCCAAGAAAATACGGGCAGGTGCAGGCAGAGGTGAGGGCAGTTTCTGCTTGAGAAGTACGTTCCGGGAAGACCCCTTCTTGGACGGAGTCCGAGCCCAGGGGTCTGGGGGCTACAGACGGAGACCCCGAGGAAGAAGGGGCAGTGTGGCGGAGAGGCTGACCCGTCTGCTTGAGCCCAAGTCCCGCGGGTCCCGCCCGGTGTGCGGCAGGCTGCGCCCCTCGTGGGCACCTGCCGTGTGAAGGCCTGTCCGCGGCCGCACCCGGCCCTTCCCCAGTGGTCCGAGTGCCCTGGAAACCGCTGCTCCTGGGCTGGGGAGCGGGGTGAGGGGGCTGTGCCCTGCTGGCCCACCCGAGTGCCCTCCGTGCGATGGCTCTTCCGTCTGGGTGGCCCCGCACGTGCTCTGTCCTGCTTCAGCGCCCCCACAGAGGTGAAGCGTGAGGGGCTGCGTTTTACCCACGGCCGCCGCAAACTGACCGTCCCCTCGGGGTCTGCTCGCTTGCTCTCCACTCGCGGGAGCGGCGTCGGGAGCAGGGAGCTCTTCCCGGACGCCTCCGGTCTCCCTGTCACAGAGGCCGTGTTCCACATCCTGTAGGTAAAAGGACGCTTTCAGGACTCTTAGCAGCTTCAGCCTGTCCCTCGCGGGACCGCCCTGGACCGCACGGGAAGGGGGAGGCAGCGAGCGAGGGTGCTGGTGTTGGGTAAAGGGGACCCACGAGACGAGTGAGCGGAACCGACCAAGGAGCCCTGGTCTGCCACCCAGAACGTTTCAGGGACAGCACGGGGACCGGCTGACCTTAGCACAGTCTGTTTGCTTGCTTTGGAATGTGCTTTGTTTCCAAGGTAGCCTTATCGCCGTGTCTGACCGCGTCTCACGGGAAGGGCTCTGGTTCTGGGTTTCTGAGGTTAACCCTTAGCAGCTGTCTGTGCTCTCGGATCTGTCCCCCACATCCGTGGAGCTGGTACTGGATGATCCTTTTCCTTTGTGTGAGCGCAGCGGCCCTGGTGGAACTTCCGGCTTTGAGGCGCGTGGTGCTGTGTCCAGCCCTAGAACGTGTCGGTTACGGTTACTCCCGCTCGGGGTGTGTAAAGTGACTCGCCCACGTGCACCTGGTCCCGGTTTATGACCTTGTGGGAAGACGGTCGTGTCCAGGTGTGAACCGGGCGGGCTGTCGCTGTGGCTCATTGATTCCCTGGGCGCTGGACGGCTCACGGAGGGCTGGATGCAAATACGCTTCAGTGTTTTCAAGGTTACGTGTGGAGTTTCTGACAGCGCTTGGCGGCGTGTCGCCATCACCGCCACCTTCGGCCCGTCTGGCGCTGGCCGCACTTCTGCAAAGGCGATTGCGTGTTTTCCAGCGCTTCACCCCTAAATGCCCTTTTCTCCCAAGAAGAGGCAAAAGGAGACTCTTCTGTGTGACCAGCAGCACCATCGCTGATCACGTCTAGAACGTGGAACAGTGGTCTCTTCGCACCCGTGGGCCGGCCGCTCTGAAACCAGTAGCTGATTTCTCCAAACCAGAGCCTACTCTGTGTCATTGCATTGGCTGTCATATCTCTTTAGTGTCTGTTCTTCTGGAATAATACCCCCCACACCCCAGTTGTTTTCCGCGACATTGACTCTTTGAAGAGGCTAGGACGGTCGTCTTGTGAGTGCCTCGTGTTCGGGATCTGTTTTGCACTGTGTCATTTAACTTGGCTCCCCGTGTGCTGTGATCTGGCGGGAAGAGGGTGGGAGTCGGGCGGCACGTTCTCCCAAGGGGGATGCCGCCTGCCGCGCCGTTCTCGGAGGCCGTCCTGCCACCGAGGCCGGCTTCCTTATGTTGTGTATTTTATCCGTGTCCCTCTCACCCGGGCATCCTGGGAAGAGGGGACAGACGCCGGGCCCTCTCCCTTTATCACCGCTCGTCAGGGGGGCAGACGGTCATACCTTCACCGTGGCAAACACTTTTGTTTTTCCTTTTTCTGTTTTGAGTATCAGTGCAGACTGATGGATTTTTATTTACTCATTGCATTAGAGTCTATTAATGTCTTCTGTGTTTCGGCGTTCACGCGGTGATAGCTGAGCAGCTGTGAGCCCCCGCGATGTGGCCCCTGCCCCTCACTCGGCATCTTTGTGAGAGCACCTCTCTGGCCCTTTCCTTCCCTCTCCCGACCTGCCATCAGCCACTGCTCCAAAGTGCTTTGCTCCCTGTTAGTGCAGAAAAGTGTTTAGAAGCCGAGACCTGGGTGTTGGATGTGTTCACTGTGTTTGCGCATGATTGCTGCTCTAAGCACCTGTCTCGTGGACAGAACTATGAAACATTTTTTTAAAACATTGTAAGATCATCCTGAGTTTTTCAGTACAGATTTGAAATTATTTTAAAGTTTTACTTAATTTCTTTGATTTATATACATACATTTTTTAAATTAGAGCGTGCGTGCACAGGCTTGTGGGGTGGGGAGGGGCAGATGGAGAGAGAGAGAGAGAGAGA
Source organism: Panthera pardus (assembly GCF_024362965.1). Taxonomy (NCBI): domain Eukaryota; kingdom Metazoa; phylum Chordata; class Mammalia; order Carnivora; family Felidae; genus Panthera; species Panthera pardus. Next base: position 9,828,400 of record NW_026526991.1, read on the forward strand.
GAGAATGAGAACCCCAAGCAGACTCCATGCGCAGCCTGGGGCCCAGTGCGAGGCTCAGTCCCACAACCTGGGATCATGACCTGAGGCGAAATTAAGAGTTGGACACTCAACCGACTGAGCTACCCAGGCGCCCCAAAAATCTTGATTCTTAATATCATTGGCATAATTACTTGTTTTATGGACAAGTATACATAAAATAGGGTGTGATGTTACAATACTGGGTTACTACTAACGACACTACTTAGCCGAGTTTAAGGTGCTTTCGCGTTTGTTTGTTTTTAAGATTTTATTTTTAAGTAATCTCTATACCCAATGTGGGGCTCGAACTCACAACCCTGAGATCAAGAGTCCCGTGTTCTTCCAGCTGAGCCAGCCAGGCCCCCATAAGGTGCTTTTGTTTTTGAGGGTTTTCCTTTTGTTCTTAGTACGTATTAGTAATAAAACAGTGCGTTTTAAAACAAGCCTCTTGATGGATATTCTTTTGTCTGTCATTATGTTGCTCGTTTGATACAAAAAATTCGGTTTGTTTGTTTCAGATGAGGAAGTTTTAGATTTTATTTTTACGTTCAAAATAATTACCCGGCTCAAAAGTCAAAATCCTATGGAAGACGTCAGAAATTCTACCCCGTCCCGTTTCCTCTACTGTTTACAGGCGGTCATCTCTGTGTCTGCTTCGTCCCGCAAAGCCAAGTATTGACACGTCTGTGTGTAGCTCCCGGCTGGTCTTTCATAAAAGGTAGCAGGTACTCTTACACTGCGTGTGTGCCTCGCTGTTCTCTTCGGCACCTATGAATGTGTCCGTCCTTCCCGACGGGTGTTGGAGTGGCGGTCCGGCCTCGGTAGGACGCTGCAGTCACCAGCCTTGGCAGGTGTTATTTTATATTGCATGAGGGCTGTCTTTGGGGTCTGGTCCTCGCGGTGGGATTGCTGCGTCCGAGGATGTCACTGTAGCAGCGGTTCCCAGATTCCCCTCCAAGCGTGTGGTCCCCTGAAGGCTTGTCACAGCCCCGCAGACGGAGGGTGTGTCCGGCACCCGGTCTTTGCCGGCCCGACCCAGTGAGACCTGGTATCTCGGAGGGGTGTTCGTTTAATATGTTTCGATGTGGCTGTGAGAAATGAAAAATACTAAAATGGCTGTTTGGCGCCCAGAGTGTCTGAGATCGGTAAACAGACGGCTGTGTTAGCAAGCGGCCCGGGGTGACAGCCGGGCAGCTCTGCCCCCCAGACGCTGACTCTGCTCTGGACTTCAGCGCGTGGAGTTGGAAGGTGGTTTCTTTCGTCCCGTTGGTAAAAGAACAGCAACTTCTCTGAGTCCGAGCACGTCCATACGTCTTACTTTGTCTAGCCTATGGAAAGGAACCTCTGAAGCTACCGTTTACTTTTTGGTATTTTTGTCTTTGAAGCTAAGAAACGTACCGTAAGTTGAAGGAACTTTGGTTTTGGGGTGCCTTCTTTCTGTCTCCCCCCGCCCTTCCATCGCTCTGGAAGTTGAGATTGCTGTCGCACCTTCCGAGGGGGCCATCGCTTCCTTAATCGCTCAATGTTCAGTCAGCATCAGGGAGCCCCAGGGGCTGCAGAGACCTGGGACGGCCTCCTATCTCGGGGGCCCGGGGGCCCTGGGCTGCAAGCAGCGGCAGCCAGCCGTGGACAGGGTGATGAAGTTTGTTCTAGAAGGATTCTGGGTTTGACACGTTGTCATTGGTCACCCTGTTTCTGTTTGCTGGAGAGTAGGGTCAGAACCATCCAGAGAAATCCTCTCCAGGGGTAGGTGGCAAAAACCTACTGGTCCTTTTTATCTATGCAGACTGATCAAAACTGCCACAGTAGCATAATCCTTTTGTGGTTTGAAAACCAAAGATAACACGCTTCTTTTTTTCCCCTTTAATTTGTACCAAAATAGTAGGAAAAGCTGATTTTCTTTAGTAGTAAGCTGCTAGATCAGATGACAGTGGTTTTCTTAAATTAGCAATATCATTGCTACTTATGATTATGAAATAATATGCACAAAATTAGTCAAGCAACAGAGGACTGTATAAAATAGAAAGTGAAAGCCTTTCACGATGACTGCAGTTAAGTTGCGCATCCCCTTGTAGACGTGTGTCTGTGTGGGCGGCCACCTGCACCGGGCACGGTCCTGGCCGACCTCCCGTGCGCCAGGAAGGCAGCCGTGGTGGGCACTGGGGGGCAGCTGCCGGGGCTGTGTGGGTGATTTCCAGAGTGTAAGTCTTGTGTCGTGAAGCATAAGACACGCGGACAAGTGCTCATCTCTGTGAATCGTCACCAGCTCGAGAGATGGACGCCACCCCCGTGCTCCCCAGTCCCAAAGTCCCTTGTTTTCCGGGCCTGTGCCACTGTCGTTCATATACGGGGGTCATGCAGTGCGTGTTCTGCTCACTGTCGTGGTTGCTGGATATTAGGACAGTTTCTTCGTTGTCGTGGCTGTGGGCTATCCCACGCACGGATCTATCGCAACATGTTATCTGCGGTCGGGAGCCACTCACACCTCTGTGATTACTGCCACAAACGTTTTTGGATTTGTCCTTTGTTGCAGGTCTCCAGGCATCTTGTGGGCGTGACCCTGTGACTGGTCACACGATAGCGTGGGGGGCTGCAGTGTGTTCCAGGGTGGCCGGGCTTGCGTGTCCTAGTCCGGCCCCTGGCACTGTTGGCTCAGTGTGTGTGTGTGTGTGTGTGTGTGTGTGTGTGGCCGCTTTACAGGGTGTATGGTGTTCTGGATTTCATTTGTATTTCCTTGATTTTTAAGTTTCTTAATTTTAATGTGGCCTGGTTTGTCCATCTTCCCTTGGTAGTTCTGTTTTGCTCTAAGTCAAGGTCGTAAGAATGTTTTTCCATCTTACGTTCTTTATTGTTTTGCCTTTAGCGTGACCGTCGATTTGGGGGATGGCGTGAACTAGGGTCAGCTGTCATTTTTTCCACACGGAGATCTAATTGTCGTGGCCCCATGTATTTAAAAGATCCTCCTTGCTCTCTGCTCTCCAGCGTCTCCAGCGTCAAAAGTCTGCCGTGTGCAGACCTTGTGCGTGGGCCTGTCCCCGGGCTCTCCAGTCTCTGCCAGTCTCTTGGCCCCTGGAACCAACACCACAGCACCCTCGTCAACATGGTTTCATACGGTTTGGGTTTTTAAACCTTTTTAAAGTATAGCGCAGACGCGGAAACCAGGAAGTAAGCGTGTGGTTTGATGGGTTGTTATAAGGTGGACACTTTTGTGACCATCACTTGGGTCAAGAAACGGACTTCTGCTGGCTCCCCAGACCCCTCATCCGTGTCTCCCCCACCGCCCCCCGCCGTCCTGACTGAAGTAACCGCCAGCCTGGCTTTTGTGGCAAGTCCGTCCTTGCTTTTCTTCGTAGTTTTGTGACCGAATCACGTACCTCCAAGTCCTAGTTAAGTTCTGCCTGTTGACTTAGATGGCATTTCAGTATTATCTGTAGCTCGCCCCCCACCTCCCGTGGAAGTTTTTTGTGGTTGGGCTTGTGGTTCTCACAGTCTGGATTTCGCTGATGGCGGTCCTCCCGTGTAGTGTCATCTCTCCCTGGTTTCCTGGAAAGGGGTAGTTGGATATAGAGGTTTGATCGGATTCGGGTTTGACTCGGCAAGGCTCCTTCACGGGGGTGTTGTGGTCCATCAGGAGACACCTAACGCGCAATGTCTTTCTTTTTCGATGTTGGCAGCCAACGACGCACGGACGACGTGCGTTAATTCCAGACAAGTGACAAAACGGTGATGCTCCTGCCGTTACTGCAGCTGCGTGTATGAGCTGGACTTCCAGTAAGAGAACCCTGTCATCGTCGTTTGGTTATCTAGGGCTCGGGTTCACATAGGACACCCGAGATAAATGCTTGGCTCTTCTCTCTGCCAGGTTTCAAAATAATCCATCTTCTATCTTCCTCCAAAGGTGACCAGTTGAAGATTTTATTGTTGACGTATTTATTTTTTATTTTTGAGAGAGAGACAGACAGACAGAGCATGCAAATTGGGTAGGTACAGAGAGAGAGAGAGAGAGAGAGAGAGAGAGAGAGAGAGACAGAGAGAGAGAATCCCAAGCAGGCTCTGCGCTGTCATTACAGAGCCCGATGTGGGGCTTGAACTCATAAACCATGAGATCATGACCTGAGCTGAAGTCAGATGCTTAACTGACTGAGCCACCCAGGCGTCCCATGAACTCAGATTTAAGCATATTAAATGCGTTTTAAAGATTTTATTTTTGGGGCGCCTGGGTGGCTCAGTCGGTTAAGCGTCCGACTTCAGCTCAGGTCACGATCTCGCGGTCCGTGAGTTCGAGCCCCGCATCGGGCTCTGGGCTGATGGCTCAGAGCCTGGAGCCTCCTTCCGATTCTGTGTCTCCCTCTCTCTCTGCCCCTCCCCCGTTCATGCTGTCTCTCTCTGTCTTAAAAATAAATAAACGTTAAAAATAAATAAATAAATAAATAAATAAATAAATAAAAATAAAGATTTTATTTTTAAGTAATCTCTACACCCAACATGGGGCTTGAACCCAGGTGCCCCAATAACAGTTTTTACGTGTCCTTTGCAATTGAAAGTCAGTTTGACTGGGGCACCTGGGTGGCTCAGTCGGTTGAGCGTCCGACTTCGGCTCAGGTCATGATCTCACGGTTCATGAGTTTGAGCCCCACGTTGGGCTCTGTGCTGACAGCTCGGAGCCTGGAGCCTGCTTCGGACTCTGTGTCTCCCTCTCTCTCTGCCCCTCCCCCCCACACACACACATTCTCTCTCTCTCTCTCTCTCTCTCTCTCTCAAAAATAAATATAAACATTAAAAGATTTTTTTAAAAAGTCAGTTTGACTGGATATAAAGTCCTCGGCTCACATTTTCTTCCTTTGAATATCTTAAATATGTTATTCTCTTCTAGCATAAAACATTGTTGTCAAATGCATGATAATTTTACTTTCTTTCCAATATAAGTGACTCTGTTTTTGGCCAGAATGGCATTCTCTTTTAGTGTTAATTGTTGGGCATGGATTCTCATCCACACGGCTTGCTCTGTCAATATGTAGGTTCACAAGTTTTACTTCAGGAAAGGTTTTTGAGTTTTCAGTGTTCTGTTCCCTTGCTTTGTCCCCTCCGACTTTACGGGGAGGAGAGGGGCTCTCATTACGTGTGTGTTGTTGGATCTTCTCATCAGCCTTTCAGTCCATTTCTCTAGTCTTTTTTAGTCCTTCTTTTTTTTTCCGTTAAAAAAAAATTATTTTTCTTTGCTGTTTGTCTTAAGTGATCATTTGTGGAGTTTACTTGTTCTGATGGTGCTTCTAGCTTAGTTTTTATTCTTTTTTTCTTTTTAATGTTTGTTTGTTTATTTTTGAGAGAGAAAGTGTGTAGGCAAGTGGGGAGGAGCAGAGAGAGAGAGGGAGAGGGAATCCCAAGCAGGCTCCATGCTGTCAGCATAGCTCGAAGCCACGAGCCGTGGGATCGTGACCTGAGCTGGAGTCAAGAGTGGGACACTCAACCGACTGAGCTACCCAGGCGCCCTGTAATATTTTCTTAGGATCCATAATCTCATCTCTGTATTCTCCTATCCTGACTTAGGTGGTTCATTGTTTTATTTTTAAATATCTTTAGTTTCTTTTGAAATACATTACAGTTTTCATATGGTTTGATTTGAGGTTATGTTTTTCTGATGTGCTTTCATTATCTGTAGAGATGCTTTCTGCCTTTTTTTTTCCCCCCCAGAGAGAAAGAGAGAATGAGCAGGGAAGGGGCATAGAGGAAGAGATTCCCAGGCAGGCTCCGTGCTGTCAGCATGGAGCCGGACATGGAGCTCGATCTCGTGACCCTGGGATCATGACCTGAGCTGAAATCAAGAGTCAGAGGTGAACCACCTGAGCCTCCTAGGGGATGCTTTCTGCTCTTATTTTTTCTCTCATCCTTTTGTGAGATTTGGCCATAATTCTCTCTGTCGCTTATCGTGTTAGTTTTCTGGTGCTGCTTTAACAGACTATCACAAACTTGGCTGAAATCAGTTTGGAGGTCACATCTGAGACGGGTGTCACTGGGCTTGAAATCAAGGTGTTGTCGGCAAGCTGCCTTTCTTTCTGGAGGCGCTAGTGGTGAGTCTGTTTCCTCACCTTTTACGCTGTCTGGAGGACGCCCATATTCCGCGGCCGATGGGCACCCGTCGTCAGAGGCAACAGGGCCACGTCACGCGGCCCTCCTTCTGAAGGCGTCACTCCCTGTCTCTCTCCTGCCCCTTCCGCTGTAAAGACCCTTGCGATCACACTGGGTCCATCCAAACAATCCAGGATGATCTTACTGAACTCCACGTGCAGCCTGGTTAAGAATTCCTCCTTGCCGTGTAACTCGGCATACCCTGTCATTCTGTCTGCCACGTTTATTTTTATATAATACTGGCTTTTCTGAAATGTAAGGAGATACGACTCACATGACGTTTTCTAGCTTCCTGGTGCCCCCTCCTCTGCAGTCCTGTCGTACTGTGGGAAAAAACGTGGGGCTTCCTTTGCGTATGTAGTGAGCTGTTCTTTCTTGCTGTTTTTGCCTGACTTTGGTATGGAGGTGGTGTGGCCTCTTTCTGCTCATTCTACTGCAAAGGCTTCCATCCTCTTCTGTTTTCAAAGAATTCATGGAGTGTCGGTAGTGTTTTTTCTGTAAGTGTTTGATAAAATTCACCAGTAAAGCTATTAATCGGGCCTACGATTTTCTTTATGGGAAGATTAAAAAAAAATTTTTTTTAATGTTTATTTATTTTTGAGAGAGAGAGTGTGAGCGGGAGAGGGACAGAGAGAGAGGGAGACACAGAATCCAAAGCAGGCTTCAGGCTCTGAGCTGTCCCCACAGAGCTCAACGCGAGGCTCGAACCCATGGACCGTGAGATCATGACCTGAGCTACAGTCGGACACTTAACCGACTGAGCCACCCGGGCACCCCTCTTCTTTTCTAATACAGGTATTTAAAGCTATAAATTTCTCTCTGAGCCCTTCAACATCTAAATTTTGGTGTGTTACTTTCATTTGGATGAAAATACTTTCTAATTTCCCTTGTAATTTCTTTCTGACACTCGGATCATTTAGAAATGTGCTTTTATTTCCAAATATTTATTGATTTCTCAAGTTCCCTTCTGTTATTGTTTTATAACCTAACCGCATTGTGGGTGAAGGACACTTGTATAGTTTTGGCCCTTTGAAGTGTAACCCGTGTTTTCTGGCCACGTGGGCCATGTTGGGCAGGTGTGTCGAGGGCCGTGCTCCCCTGCTGGCTTTCCACGTGGCTGTTCTCGCTGACTTGCCTTCAAGTGTGCTGGTTCCTCTAGTGAATGTGTCCATTGTCCTGCAGTTCAACATCCCGTAATTCCTGCTTAGTTCTCTTTTATGATTTTTCTCTGTATGTTGATGTTTATTTGATGAGATGTTATATGTTTTATACATCGTCTGTGTACATTGTTTCCTTTAATTCGGCTCACACATTTATAATGCCCAATTTAAGGTCTTTGTCTAGTAAGTCTAACATCTGGGTCCTCTCAGGGACAGTTTCTTTTGACTGTTTTCCTCTGTGTATGGCCCATGCTTTCCTGCTTCTTTGCATGTTGTGTAATACTTTTGATTTTGTTGAAAACGACATCAGATCCTCCTCCCTCTCGTGTTTGTTTTTGTGGCTGGAGTTTTGTTTTGTTTTAGTCTATTTCTTCCATGGCTTTCCCGAACTAATTCTAGAAAGTCTGTGTTCTTTGTAGCGTTTGGCCACTGCTGTCTCTGCTTGGTGAGCCTCATGGTCAGTTGGTCCGAGACTTCCTCCCCCCGACCCCCCACCCCTGGTCCGAGACCTCCTTAAACGCCTCGAATCGGTGTGTCTGCCGTCCCTGCCGGGGGCTGTGTGTGTGCGTCTGTTCCGGAGCACTCTGTCGTCACCTTCACCCTCTGCTTGCGGCCAGAGGGCAGGGGTTGGGGTGGCCGCTCACATCTTTCCTGGGCTCATGCACCGTTCTGCACATGCGTGTCCTCTGCATCCCTGGGAGTTGGCCGGAGTTTTTCAAAGCTCCCTGTAGACCTCTTGTTCCCCGGATCTTCCCTTTACACCTGTGACCAGGCGCTTGCTGGCCCTGGCAGCTGTTTTCAACAGACTCCCCGGGGAAAGGGTTTTTGTCACAAAGCGAGCTCTGAATCGGCTCAGGTGACAGCCGTGCCCTGTGAACGGGGCTTTTCGAGGGACCCGTGACGGAGGTCAGGTAGCGGTCGAGCTGCCGAGTGGGACTCTGCAGGGCCGGTGCTTCCATGGCTCCCGCGGGGAAGGGGGATGGCAGTTCCGACGCCACAAGTTGTGTCCTGAGCCTCCGGTCCCGCCCTGGAGCGCTGGCTGGTCTGACGCGGACGACGCGGATTCCAGAGGCCCTCGTCCTGACGCTCTGGAGCAGCGGCTGGCTTTCGGAGGCCCCTTCTCGACCCTTTGCTGCTTTTCTCCCCAAGCTGCTCCGTTTAGTCTGTTCCCAGCAGTTCCACGCAGCTCTCTGCCCCGGAAGGAAGTTTCTGGCCGCTTGTTCCGCTCCAGCCTCTTTGGACCTCACCTCGGACCGCCGACACACATCAGCTTTATCGTGGGGCGGGAAACGCCGTCCTCCGGACGTCCAGTGAATACCTGCGGCTGCTTTGGGGTTGCCATCGTGTCAGACCCCGGGCGGCTCCGTCCCGTGCAGGGCTGCTACCTCGTACACGTAGGCCTTGGACACGTTTTTGGTTTGTTCTCTGTGCTTCTGTTTTGGAGTGAAGGAAATTGCTTGTTGGTTTTGCCTCGTTGGTGATGTCCTCCTCGAGATCTTGGTTTTGCTGTTCTAGTTCTGTGCTGTGTTATCGACAGAAACAAGTGAACCTAATTGTGTTTCAAAGGAATAAAATAACTACGTTTAAGAGGGAAGACCGACCCAAGAAACTCTTGGACCCAGTGCTAAACCCACAAGCCCGGACACAAACGTTTATAAATCACTGTCTCGACTTCAAACGCTTGTTTTTCCTCGGTGGTCCGCGTTAGTATTCTGAAACTACTTTCTAGATGTTGTAGGATTGAGCAAATGGGCAAATCTTTAAGGATAGCGGGAGCCAGAAAAAGAAGCCACAGATGCAGAAAGGGGGAGACTAGAAGGATCTGTGGTGTTGGGTTGAGGTGGGAGCTATCAGGGTGAACTACGGTTTTTATTCACGATGCACATGCGCGTAGGTTTGCGGGTGTCTTGATGGCTTTAGTTGATTCCACTGATCAGTTTCGAGAAGCACGGGTCCCCAGGTGTGAGGGGCGTACCGAGCACCCACCACTATTTTTATTATTCTTGTCGTCCTCTCCGCATCACTGAGCTTCCCTGTGGGGCTGCGTTATTCCCGCCTGAAGGAACCCCGTCCGCCTTTCCTTCGGTACAGGCACATCCGGCGTTTGCCTTGTCTGACGGGGTTTCTATTTTAGATCAGTTTCTGCAGGAATATTTTTGCTGAGTGTTGAATTCTGGTTTGGCCTTTTTTCAGAACTTTGAAGGTACCATTCCTTTGTCTCCTGGTTCACATTGCTTCTCTTGAAGAGTCGGCAGTCCGTCTAATTGGGGTTTTTTTTTTCCTTCTTAAAATAATTGTCACGGAAGTGAGAGATTAGGACGCGCCGTCACCCAGCTGCAGCAGCTGCTCGCTCGTGGCCATTCGTTTAGCTGTATCCCCCCCTCAGTTATTTTGAAGCAAACACCAGAAATCCTATTTTACCTGGACGTGTTTCAGTAAGTGTCTTGAAAAGATAGCATTCTTTCAAAAGTTGTATCTGCAATACCTTTATCACAGCTTTAAAACTAATAGTAATCTCTATATCACATACCTGGTATCCAAATTTCCCACATTGTCTAAAAAATATTTTTATATAGATTTGCTAGTTCAGGTCAGGTTTCAAGTGGAATTTGTTTGTTAAGGAAACTGGGTTGTTTCCTGAAGAATTTCCTGTAATCTGGGTTTTGCTGATTTCATCATTCTGGTATTTTTGTTTTGTTTTTTAAACTTTTTAAGTTTATTTATTTTGAGAGAGACAGAGACAGCACGAGTGGGGGAGGGTCAGAGAGAGAGGGACACACAGGGAGAGACGGAGCCGAAGCAGGCTCCAGGCTCTGAGCTGTCGGCACAGAGCCCAACGCGGGGCTCGAACCCACGAGCCGTGAGATCTGGACCTGAGCCAAAGTCGGATGCTTAACCAACTGAGTCACCCAGGCGCCCCACAAATTTAATTTCTTAAAGGCTATTCGGGTCATCTCTCTATTGAGTTTCGGTAATGTGTCTTTCCAGGAGTTTGTCGGTTTCCTAGAAGTTGCCGATTTTGTGGTCATACAGTTGGTTGTGTATTCCCCTATCATCCTGACCATCTGCGAGGTCTAAGGTGGCACCCCTCTTTCGTTCCTGGTGGTGGTGATGTCTGTCTTTGTCTGTGTAGAAGTTTGTCAATTGCATTGATTTTCCAAAGAACCAGTGTTTGGTTTCATTGATTTCATGTCTTTATTGTTTTCTTCTCTCTCTGCTTCCTTTGCGATTAAATTTGTTTTACTGTCCTTGTGATTTTTGTCTTTGACCCTTGGCTTAATATAGAAGGGTTATTGATTTGAACATATTTTGGATTTTTCTAGATATCATTCTGTTGTTGGTTTCTCGTTCAGTCCCCCTCTTATCGGAGACCTTTCACATTTACGGAGGTTTGCTTTATTGTCCTGGAACAGTTGATCTTGATGAATGTTCTGTGTACCTGTAAATAACATGTGTTCTGTTTTTGTTGGTTGGACATTCAATAAATGTCACTCGGGGCATGTGATATAGTGTCCGTAAAACTCCTGTTATCTTTACTAACTGCTCATTGAGCTAACTGTTGCATTAGACGTGTTGAAATCTCTGTAATTGTGACTCACTCTAGTCTCCCTTTAGTTCTGTCCGGTGTGCACGTCTGATGAGCTGGCCCTCTGTCACTTTACGTAGCATCCCTGTTGTCCCTGGCACGTCCCTCTCAGTCTCCATTGGAGGCTAATGTGGCCACTGCAGCTTTCTGTGGATCAGTATCAGTGTGGTATGCCTTTTCCATCTTTGCCTCTTAACCTGTTTGTGTCTTTATGTTTAAAGTGTGTTTCTTGTTGGGGTGCCTGGGTGGCTCAGTCGGTTAAGCGTCCGACTTCAGCCTAGATCACGATCTCATGGTTCGAGCCCCGCATCAGGCTCTGTGCCGACAGCTCAGAGCCTGGAGCCTGCTTTGGATTCTGTGTCTCCCTCTCTCTCTGCCCCTCCCCTGCTCATGCTCTGTCTCTCTCTCTCTCAAAAGTATAAACATTAAAAAAGAAAAAAAGTGTGTTTCTTGTAGGCAGAGTTAGTCTTGCTTTTTATTCAATCTGGCAACCCCTGCCTTTTATTTTATTTTATTTTTTTATTTTTTTATTTTTTTATTTTTTTTAACGTTTATTTATTTTTGAGACAGAGAGAGACAGAGCATGAACGGGGGAGGGGCAGAGAGAGAGGGAGACACAGAATCCGAAACAGGCTCCAGGCTCTGAGCCGTCAGCCCAGAGCCCGACGCGGGGCTCGAACTCACGGACCGTGAGATCATGACCTGAGCCGAAGTCAGACGCTTAACCGACCGAGCCGCCCAGGCGCCCCAAACCCCTGCCTTTTCGAAAGCATCTTTTTATCTGTGTGTCTAAGGAGGCTCTCCGGTTTGTCCTTTACTCTTATTCTGAGCTCACAGAATACTTCACTTCTGGCCACCAAATGTGTGGGTGCTTTTCCCCGCAGTGACCTGTTCTCCAGCCCCCACGGGGTGTCCTACAGCTGAACTCCGTTCTGACACCGTCTGCCCGGAGTCAGCGTCCCATCCCCCAGGGAGCGGCTCAGTCCCACGAGACTGCCCCCCTCTTCAGACGCCATTCCCAACTGGCAGGTTCCGGGTTGCCCACGACTTCTGTCCGACTCGGCTCCAGATGGCATTCCCGTGAGCCCCTTCTGGGGTTCGGTAACCTGCTCGAGCAGCTCACAGAACTCAGGGGAACGCTGGCGCCATTTGTCCGTCGATCGCGTAGGGAAGGGTTCGACGAAGGACACAGACGAACAGCAGACGGAGAGGTGCAGGGTGTGTGCGGGGAGGGTCCCGCGCACAGGAGCTTCTGTCCTTGTGGACTTGGGGCGCGTCACCCTCCCGGCACACGGACGTGCTCACCGACCGACAAGTTCCCTGGAGCCCACACTTCGGGGATTTTTATGGAGGTTTTGTCACATCGGCGTGATCAGTTATTAACTGGATCCCCCAGCCCGTCCCCCTCTCTGGAGAATGGGGAGCAGGGGTGAAAATCCCAGCTTCTAATCATGGCGTGGTCTTTCTGGTGACCAGTGCCCACCCGGGAGCCCACCCAGAGTCGCCTCATTGGAACAGAAGACACTCGGGGCGCCTGGGTGGCTCGGTTGGTTGAGCGTCCGACTTCGGCCTAGGTCACGATCTTGGCGATTCGTGAGTTTGAGCCCCGCGTCAGGCTTGGTGCTGACAGCTCGGAACCTGGAGCCTGCTTTGGATCCTGTGTCTCCCTCGCTCTCTGCCCCTCCCCCACTCATGCTCTGCCTCTCAAAAATAAACAAACATTTAAAAGAATTAAAAATAAATAGACATTTAAAAAAAAAAGAGAAAACACCCATCCTGGTAAAAGCTCAGGCAAATACTTCACAAAGACGCAAAGGGCAGAAAGGCACGTAAGAGACGCAGCCTTGTCAGGCTTTGAGGAACGTCACTTCGATTTCTGCGCATCTTCGTTAACACTTTTTCTTCATCTCTTTCTGACTATTGTGTTTTAGTTCTAGCCCTCCTGGTGGGTACAAAGTGATCTCTCCCTGTGTGTTTGGTTTGTACTTCCGTAACGATTGATGGTGCGGAGCATCTTTGTGTATCTTCCTTGGAGAAAGTCTAGTCCAGCCCTCTGCCCGTTTTTGAACCGGGTCCTTGTTGAGTTGTAGGAGTTCTTTGTTTCTCCTGGGTATTAAGTCCTTCTCACATACATGATTTGCAAATATTTTCTCTCATTCTGCATTTGTTCACCCAGTAATCTCATTTAATACACAAAGTTGTTTGATTTTTTTTTAAGTTTATTTTGTGAGAGAGAGCGTGAGCAGGGGAAGAGCAGAGAGAGAGGGAGAGACAGAGAATCCCAAGCAGGCTCTGCTCAGCATGGAGCCCGATGTGGGGCTCGATCCCATGACTTCGAGATCACGACCTGAGGCGATAACAAGAGTTGGATGCTCAACTGACTGAGCCACCCAGGTGCCCCTGATGCACAAATTTTAAATTTCTCAGTTGTTTTTCTTTTTGTTTCATCCTGTTTTATTTTTTTTTTAATTTTTTTTTAACATTTATTTATTTTTGAGACAGAGACAGAGCATGAACGGGGGGAGGGTCAGAGAGAGAGGGAGACACAGAATCAGAAGCAGGCTCCAGGTTCTGAGCTGTCAGCACAGAGCCCGACGCGGGGCTCGAACTCACGGAGCACGAGATCGTGACCTGGCTGAAGTCGGACGCTCAACCGACTGAGCCACCCAGGCGCCCCCATCCTGTTTTATTTTTATCACTGTGTCTTCATAATTATTGATCTTTTGTTGTGTTTAAATTGCTGTTAACCCCATCTGGTATATTTTTCATTTCAAATACTGTATTTTCGTCTCCAGAAATTTCATTTATAGTTTCCCCTTATCACATTTATCATTTTGTTTACCTCAAATGATATATTCATAATACCTGTTTTAACGTTCTTCTAATTTTATCATCTATGTCATAGCTGGGTCTCTGTCTACTGATGGTTGTCTCCGGTTAGGGGTCATGTTCCGCTTTTTCGTGCATCTGGTAATTTTTGTTTGATGTCGGCCATTTTGAACACTCATTTCCTTTATTGGGCGCGGGACGCCATACATTCCTTTCGGTGCCGCTGAGGCTTGTTTTGGGGTACGACTCCATTAGCTGCAGTGCGCCCCTCTTTGGCTTGTTCGGGCGGCCTTTCTTCTCAGCCTCCTGCTGGGTTTCTTGCTGTTTCCTCTTGGGAGCCCAGGCGGTCCTTCCATCGGCTTTTCCCACTGATCCTCCAAGAACGGTTTCCTTAAATTGACGCAGATCCATCAGCCTGGGACAAGGGAACCCTGTACGGATCTCCCGGGCTCTGTGTGCAGGTTCCAGCCAGACTACGCAGGGGGAGCACCAGGGCCGCGTCGGGTCCCGCTCCCTGCACGGTAGGCTGTGCTCAAGGCGGCGAGCTTGACCGTCGCTCTCCGCGTCCTGGATCGCCGTCCGGTGCTTCCAATTTCCCTCTCGTCCCACGTCTGGAAAACATCGTTTTGGGTGTTTTATCTGGTGCGCTAGTTGTCGAATGTGAGCGGGTAAGCCCCCCTCCTTCGTGGCCAGAAGCAGAACTCCCTGTAGGTCCTCCAGTTCCATTCTTCTTCAAAATACACATAACCTGTAAAGTGTGTGTTAATCGGCTGTTTGTGTTAACATTTATCATACACCACGTTCTTACAGTAAGGTGAGCTAGAGAAAGGAAAATGTTAAGAAAATCCTAAGGAAGAGAGGAAAATGTTTAGAAAATCCTAAGGAAGAGAAAATACACTTACAGCGCTGTACTGTGGTTACTGGGAAGCAAATCTGTGTATAAGGAGTCCTCAGACCCATGTTGTTCAGGGTCACTGTGTTTTTCTGGTCAACTGTAGGCTGTTTGTAGTTGTTTTGGGGGAGTCAGAAGTTACATGCAGATTTTTGACTGGGGCTCGGCCCCCCGCACCTGCCTGTGTTACACAAGAGTAAATTATTATTTTATTTATTCCTGGTTCTTTATATTTCCATATAAATTGTCAGCTCTGCTTATCAGCTATGGCAAAAAAAGAAGAAATTGGGGGATTTTGACTGGAATTGTACTGAATTTATAGGTCAGTTCAGGAAACACTGATGTCTTACCAATATTGGATTTTCCACATTGTGAACTCCGTCGATTTAGTATTGTTTCACTGTTCAGCCTACAGTCTTACGCACATTTTCACGTTATCTGTACACATTTTATATTTTTGTATGTTAAATGTAGAATTTAAAAATTTTTTATCTTTCAATTATTTCCCTATACAAAAACAATTGCTTTGTATCTCATAATTTTCTAAATGACTTATTATTTTTAGTAGATTCCTTATGATTTTACCCACACAAACATGTTTAATATGAATGAAGACAGTCTTACATCTACGTTTTCAGTTCGTACGTCTTTTGTTTCTTCTGTTTGACTCACCACCCTGGCTCCTGCTGCCAGTGTGGTGCCAACTGGACGCAAGGAGAACAGACACCCCTGTCCTGTGCTGATCTTGGGGGGGTGGCGCTCCGCCTCTGTCAGTAGCATGCGTGATATTGGCTCCAGGCTGTTTTTGTATGTCCTTTATCAGGTTGATAAAGTTTTCTTTTGGTTTTCATTTGCTGAGAATTTTTATCATGAATGGGTGTTGAATTAAAAAAAGGTTTTTTTAACATTTATTCACCTTTGAGAGACAGAGAGTGAACAGGGGAGGGGCAGAGAGAGAGAGAGAGACACACACACACACACACACACACACACACACACACACACACACAGAATCAGAAGTAGGCTCCAGGCTCCAAGCTGTCAGCACAGAGCCCGACGTGGGGCTTGAACCCACGAACCGTGAGACCATGACCTGAGCTGAAGTCAGACACTTGACCAACTGAGCCACCCGGGTGCCCTTGGGTGTTGAATTATATCCAATGTTTTTTCTGCATCTACTGAAATGATGGTATGGTTTTTGTTCATTTTCCTTACTGTGGTGAATTGTATTGACTTATTTTCAAATGTTAAATGAACTCTGTAGTGCTGGATTAGCCCTGTTTAGTCCTGGTGTGTTACACGTTTTTACTACTGAATCTGATTTGTTAAAATTTTAAAAGGAATTTTCATTTACTTTTAGGAGAGTCGTTGGTCTTTGATTTTAAAGTCTTTTTCTTTAAGGGGGCGCCTGGGTGGCTTTAGTCAGTTAAACATCCAGTTCGTGATCATCCACTCAGGTCATGATCTCAGGATTTGTGGGTTCAAGCCCCATGTCAGGCTCTGCGCTGACAGCATGGAGCCTGCTTGTGATTCTCTCTCTCTCTCTCTCTCTCTCTCTCTCTCTCTCTGCCCCTCCCCTGCACTTATGCTCTCTCTCAAAAATGAACATTACAAAATATCTTTTTCATTATGGAAAATTCGAGCATACCCACAAGTAGAGAGAACCGTAAAGTGCCCCCAGTGACCGCCACCCTGCGCCTGCTCCATGATCGTCCGTACGCGGTCAGTCTCGTTCCATCTGTAGCTTCTGCCTGCCCCCACCCCAGACTGGATTATTCTCAGGCAAAACCCCAGCAGCGTATCGCTTCATCTGTCAATACTTGAACATAAAAGACCAAACACCATTTTCACTCTCCACATAAATACTTTCTTAATAGATTCAGAGGCTCACTTAGTGTTCAGGTTTCTCCAGTTGTCTTCATAATTTTTTAGATTTATGTTTTTTGGATTCCAGCTCGTCTCACCGCTTGACGTCTCTCTCCCACCTTGTTCTTCGCTTTCGTTAACGTGTCAGTTTGGATCGAGATTCAGATAATTGTCCCTCGGTCTGTGTGGTGTAGTTTATGCTTGCATGTATTTCCACATCTGTCCGTCGTTCTGGACACTGTCGGGAGCCCATCAGATGCCACCTCTCCGTCCCCGCCTGCTTCTCAACCGTGTGACTAGCCGGCGCGCCGTGTCTCCCGTCTGCTCCCGTGGCAGCGCTGCCTTCTTGGGAACTTCTTTGGATCCGTCTTCAGTTGATTATTTTTTCCTTCGGCTGCTTTTAATCACCCGTTTCCCTTTACTTTCATTCTGTAGTTACGCATTTATAATTTCTTTTTATTGAGATGTCATTCACACACCACAGGTAAACCTTTCTGCGGTATATTGGTAAGGTTGCAACTGATCCCAGAATTTGTAATCGCCCCGAAGGAAGCCCCCAGCCCGTCAGCAGTATTGCCGTTGTGCTCCCGCACCCCCTGGCCTCCTCTCCCCTCCTCTGTCTCTCTCTGAACATTTCGTACGAATTCGGGCACACGGTGTGCCGTCTCCTATGTCTGGTTCCTGTAGCTCGATGACCTCGAGGTTCGTCGAGGTTCGTCTGTGTCGTGGTGAGCACGGTCTTGCCATTAGAGGAATACGTCACGTTTTTCATCTACTCATGGGTGTGGGGGGGGGGGGTCGTGTCCGCTTTTTGTCTGATGCCGTCCACATACAGGTTTTTGAGTGAACACACATCTTCACTTCTCGGTATTTACACAGAAGCGGGATTGCTGGGTCACGGGCGACTTTACGTTTGAGACGCTGCCGGAGTGGTTTTCGAAGAGGCCGCACCGTCTTCATCCCCGCCGGTGGTGGAGGAGTGTTTTTCCACATCTGTGTCCGTGCTTGTCACTGGCTGTCTTTTTGATTTCAGCCGTCCTGGTGGGTGTCTCATTGATGTTTTGATTTTATATATACTCGTAATTCTACTTCTTAAAAAGTCTCCTCCAAATCTGGGTTTTCGTTTTTATAGCGTCATACTTTTTGCTCATTTTTCTTCGTTCTCTGTGTTCTCTGTGTAATTATACGTGTGAACCGTGTAATTACATGCAGTGTTCTGGAAATGCAGTTTGTGTAGTGATCTTGCACTCTTTGCCGACTCCCGCCCCTGGTGGCCTGCTCCTGTGTGCTTACTGATAGGGATTCACAAGCTTATTTTTTATTCTGACCATGTGGCCGAACTTTGTGGAGTTCGTTCTTTGGGATGCCTTCTGAAGAACCTGTGTTTGCTTCTGGTGAGAGTAGCCGCTTTGAAAGGCGTGCACAGTGCGTCAGGGCGACCGTCCACCCTGCTCTGCCCGCCGGGCTCGCGTGAGCAGGTCTTGCGGCATCACCATCGACCGTGCTTCCTTCTCTCAGAAGCGCGCTGGTCCGGAACGCCTTCTGGGCCGGCGTCGCCGCTGTGGCTCCTGCGCTCGGCGATGGCTCGCCTGCTCGGTGTGGCCGCCGGTGGGCACTGCCCGTGGACAGCCTCGGTCTGAGCGGCAGGGCCCGGCTCAGCCCCCGCTCAGGCGTCCGTGTCTGTGTGCCCGGCCACACGTTGACGGGTGAGGTCGAGGGGCCGGGCGGCTGGCCGAGGCAGGGGCACGGGCAGGGGTACAGACCGGGTGGCTCTCGGCACTCACATCCCACCAGCACCGCCGCCCGTGGCCAGAGGCCCCGGCAGGAGGGCCGTCCGCCCCTGCGGGGAGTGGCTGGCTGGCACTGGCTCCGGCAGACCCGAGATGGCCAGCTGGCCCTGGCAGGGCCTGAGCTGGAGCCCCAGGGCCCGGGCTGTCCTGCAGCTGCTGTGACGAGGACGAAGTGTTCCTCACCATGTGTTGGGACGCAGGCCCCGCCGGCTGGCACCTCATCAGATGGTCGGCCCTGGGCACCCGGTGCCCTTTGGCGGCCTCATCCAGGCCGTGCCGGCCCCGGGTGGGCCGGGTGGGCCCGTGGTGGCCGAGGACGCTGTGTCTGCCCAGACGCTGGAGGCCACGGAGTAAGTCTGGGGCCAGACAGTAACCGCGTCCTCTCCCCGGGCCGCTCGGATGCTGAGGCAGCACCTGGGCCAGACCCCAGCCCAGCAGGCCCGGGCAGCCAGCAAGTGACCCCACGGGGCTGGCGCGCGAGCGCTGCTCTGGGCTTGGCACGGCCTCCCAGCCAGGCAGGGCCCCAGCGCCCCGGGCGGCTCGGGTTTGGCCGAGTGTCGCTGAGGGGGCCTGTCCTCCCTGACCCGGGGCCTCCGTGGCCACCCCGTGTGACACACACCCCTCTCTTCCCGCAGGTTGTTCGCTTCGCGCATACTCGATTTCTCCTTGTTGGTCTTTATTTGGGGGCTGGCTGAGCCAAAGCGTCAGACGTCAGCCTTTTGTCCTCCCGTGGGCCATTCTGGTTTTGATTTATGTATAGTTTTAAGTTTTTGTGCAGGTTGTATTTATAACAAACCCCTGGTTGTTGTAGCAAAAAAAGTAAGCTTCTTGTACTTTGCCGGGGTCCACTCTTCACTGGCAAGCGCGCTGGTGCTGGTATTTGTGCCCCCTTCCTGTACTTTCCCATTAGCTGCTCCTTCCCCCACGTGAGCCCCACGTGAGCCCCACGTGTCCACTTTGTCCCCGTGTGCTGACCCCACCTCCTGTTCCCACCCATCCTGCCCACGCGCCTGCCTTCGCGGTTGCAGACCGGCTCCTGACGTCTGCGCAGCGTTCGGGTTCCCAGGGGCCGATCCCACCCCCTGCCCGGTGCCCGGTGCCCGTGCGGCACCGCGGCACTCGGGGTGGATGCTGCTCGGCCCTCGTGGACTTGGCTCCCCTCTTAGATGCTGGGAGTCCCCGCTTTCTCTGTTCTGTTCGGTGTTGAGTCTGTGACCTGATGACCTGACAGGTTAGCTGGGTTCAGTCCCTGCTCTGCGTATTGGCTCTTACGGCAGGGCGGGAAGAGGGAGGGTCTCCGGCGGCTCCTTACACCGGGGACCCAGCGGCCTCTTACGCCATGTTAGCGTGCTTTCAGTCCTGCAACCCTTTATGAATAGGCAGTTGGAATTTAAATCCATGTCTTTATTTTGTGCTTATTTTGCAGTTTTAAGGTATTTGCCTCGTATAAGTGGACTGTAAAACGTCAAGGAACAAGTTTTTTAATTTTAATTCACCGTCATAGAATCTTTGCGCGTTGCCGATCTGTTCACAGCAATAGGATAGATTTGAAATGTATGATTCAGGTCAGAGCTAACCTTCGTCTCGTCTTCTTTGATAGATCATGCACAAGGGTCATCGTGCTGTCGGGATGACGGCGCTCCGGTCTCCGAGACAGGACGCGGGTCTGCGCTGCGTCAGCTGGTGTCTGTGCCGAGCGGCGGGCCGTGCCGGGGCCCCTGGCAGGCGGTGCTCCGCGCCCTGAGATGAGACGGCACGCTCGCCGGTCACAGGCCCTCTTCTCCAGTCAGACTGACGGTCGGCCACACTCATGCGCGTCTGGGAAGACGGCATCGTTTTGAAAAAGCTGAAGGCGACGTACGTCTGGGGGTGCGGATGAGCCTTTGGATCAGGTTTACGCCCACCTAAGGTGACGCGACGAAGCAGCCAGAATAGTTATGGTCAGTCATGGAGAATAACCAGGAGCCTCGTCCCAAGGGGGATGGCCAGTTTGTTTCTGCTAAAAGAAATTTTAAAATAGAAGGGGAAGATGTTCGACTCCCGAATCACGGTCTGGAAGGAGTGGAGTTTAAAAGCGAGCAGGACAGGAAACGGGCCGGCGGCGGCGGGGAGCGGGCGGAGGCCGGGGGGGCGGGCGGGGGCCGCGAGCCCCCCGGCCAGCGCCTCCCTGCCGACCAGGAGGAGGAGTACGGGTCCCTGTTCTCCCAGTACAGCGGCACGCTGTACGACGTGGCCATGGAGGCCGTGACGCAGAGCCTGCTCTCCGGCCGGGGCGCGAGCTCCCGGAAGAAGTCTCCGGCCTGGAAGCATTTCTTCATCTCGCCCCGGGACAGCACGAAGGCCATCTGCACGTACTGCATGAAGGAGTTCAGCCGCGGGAAGAACGAGAAGGACTTGAGCACCAGCTGCCTCATGAGGCACGTGAGGAGGGCGCACCCCACGGTGCTCGTCCCGGAGAACGGCGGCGTGCCGGCCCCGCCCTCCCTCTCGCCGCCTCCGCCGCGGCTGCCGCCGGCGCCCGCCGACACCGGGGACCCGGGCGCCGTGCTCTCGCCCGCCAAGCTCGCCCCCGGACTGGCGTCCAAGGCCCCTTCCCGCGACGACGCGGCGGAGGAGTCCGCGGTCTCCCCCGAGGAAGTGCCCTCCGACGCGTCCGCCTCCGAGAAGGCGGGCAGGGAGGAGGCCCCGGGGGGGCCGCCGCCCCTCCCCACCCTCCACTGCGAGGAGACCTCGGACAACGGCCCGGAGAGAAACCCCCCGCTCCCGAAGAGCGCGTCCGGGTCCCGGCGGCGGTCTGCCGTGTGGAAGCACTTCTACCTGTCGCCGCTGGACAACTCCAAGGCCGTGTGCATCCACTGCATGAACGAGTTCAGCAGAGGGAAGAACGGGAAGGACCTGGGCACCAGCTGCCTCATCAGACACATGTGGCGGGCGCACCGCTCCATCGCGCTGCAGGAGAACGGGGGCGGCCCGGGCATCCCGCCCCCGTACGCCGCGCCCCCCACCCTGCTGCCGGCCCTGCCGCCCCCGGAGGGGGGCCCGGGCTCCGTGTCGTCCTCGCCCGGGGCGCTGGCCCAGGAGTCCCCCTCCGCGTCCCCCGACCGGCCGGCCGAGGACTCGCAGGGGCGTCCGAACCCCGGGGACGCGCTCCCGGAGGACGCGTCGGCCCTGTCCTCTGACGACGTGGGCGAGGCCTTGCTGGCGTCCTCCCCCGAGAAGCCGCAGGGAGACGGGCTGAGCCCCGGCCTGTTGGAGTCCGGCGCCGTGTTCCAGCAGAACAAGAAGGTCATGAAGAGGCTGAAGTCGGAGGTTTGGCATCACTTCTCGCTGGCGCCCACGGACAGCCTGAAGGCGGTGTGCCGACACTGCGCCTGTGTCATCAGCCGGGGGAAGAGGGGCGACGTGGGCACCAGCTGTCTGATGAGGCACCTCTACCGACGCCACCCCGAGGTCGTGGGGAGCCAGAAGGGCTTGCTGGGTGCGGGTTTGGCAGATGCTCCGTACGCGACCTTGGCCTCCGCGGAGGGTTCCTCCTCCAGGTTGACGGACCTGCCAGCGACGGTTTCCAAACACAGTCAAGTTATGTTTCCCATTCACAGCAAAAAGACCTCCAAGCTATGGAACCACTTCTCCGTCTGCTCCGCAGACCCCACGAAAGTCGTGTGCTTGCACTGCGGCCGCACGATAAGCAGGGGGAAGAAGCCCACCAACCTGGGCACCAGCTGCCTTCTGCGGCACCTGCAGAGGTTCCACGGCAGTGCGCTGAAGGCCGACGCGCCCAGGGCCGCGCGGCCCTCCTCGCCCGGCCTCCGCGGGCCCCCGGGCGCAGAGCTGTCGGGGGCTTCTTCCTTGGATGACGCCGCCGAGAAGTTTTATGATTCCCACCCGGTTGCCAAAAAAATCACAAGTCTCATAGCCGAAATGATTGCACTTGACCTCCAGCCATATTCTTTTGTAGACAATGTTGGCTTTAACAGGCTGCTCGAATACTTGAAACCTCAGTACTCCCTGCCCTCGCCCTCCTACTTCTCCAGGACCGCCATCCCAGGCATGTACGATAATGTGAAGCAGATAGTCATGTCCCACCTGAAGGAGGCGGAGAGCGGCGTGGTCCACTTCACGTCGGGAATATGGATGAGTAACCAGACCCGCGAGTACCTGACGCTCACCGCGCACTGGGTCACCTTCGCGTCGTCGTCCCGGCCGTACCGTGAGGACCGCCACTGCTCGGCCCTGCTGGACGTGTCGCAGGTCGACTGTGACTACGGCGGCAACGGCATCAGGAAGCAGCTCGAGTGCTGGTGGGAGGCCTGGGTGACGTCCCCCGGCCTTCAGGTCGGGATCACGGTCACCGACAACCCGAGCATAGGGAAGACGCTGAGCGAAGGGGAGCGAGCGAGCGTGCAGTGCTTCAGCCACACGGTCGACCTCGTGGTCGGCGAGGCCATCAAGAGCCAGCGGATGGTCCAGAATCTGCTTAGCATCGCGCGGAAGATATGTGAGCGGGTCCACCGGTCGCCCAAAGCGAAGGAGAAGCTGGCGGAGCTGCAGAAGGAGTACGCGCTGCCCCAGCGCCACCTCATTCAGGACGTCCCGTCCAGGTGGAACACGTCTTTCCACATGCTCGAGCGGCTCATCGAGCAGAAGCGGGCGATCAACGAGATGTCCGTCGAGTGCAACTTCAGAGAGCTGATCAGCTGCGACCAGTGGGAGGTCATGCAGTCCGTGTGCCACGCGCTGAAGCCCTTCGACGCCGCGAGCCGGGAGATGAGCGCTCACGCGTCCACGCTCGGCCAGGTCATCCCCATGATCCACATCCTCAACAGGAAGATCGAGATGCTCTTCGAGGAGACCATGGGCATCGACACCATGCTCAAGTCTCTGAAGGAGGCCATGGTGAGCCGGCTGGCCGCCACGCTCCACGACCCCAGGTACGTCTTTGCCACGCTGCTGGACCCCCGCTACAAGGCCTCCCTGTTCTCGGAAGAGGAGGCCACGCAGTACAAGCAGGATCTAATCAGGGAACTGGAGGAGCTCAACTCTACCTCAGAGGACGCGCCCGTCTCCAACGGGTGCCACCCAGGCTCCCCCTCCAGAGACTCGGTTGGGGAGGAAGACCTGTGGTCGCTCGTGGCCAAGATGACCAGGAAGGGCCCCAAGGAGAAGACGAAGGTGCCCGAGGACATGGTGCTTGCGTATCTGGAGGAGGAGGTGCTCGAACACAGCTGTGACCCCCTCACCTACTGGAGCCTGAAGAGGTCGGCCTGGCCAGGCCTCTCCGCTCTGGCCGTCAGGTTTCTGGGCTGCCCCCCGAGCATCGTCCCTTCCGAAAGGCTGTTCGGCACACCCACCGAGAACGGAGGCTTTGGCCAGTCCAGGCTCACGATGGAACACTTCGAAAAACTCATCTTTTTGAAAGTGAATCTTCCCTTAATATACTTTCAGTATTGAAACTCACCGCGGAGCCACCGAACGGAAAATACTGTTGGTTACTAGGCACCAGCTGTTTGTCCCCGGGTGGTGGCGCGCTCGGGGGGTGGGGGTGGGGGCGCGTGGGACACCGCGGCCGGCACCCTGAGGTGGCACGAGCCTCACCGTCCAGCTTCACTGTAATGTCTCCGTGTGCCTTACTCCCAGCACCGCAGGCCGGGTGTCACCGCGGGCTCTCGGCCCGCTACAGAGAGCCTGTCTTGCCGATCATGAAATACGATGACTAGGGTTTCATTCGTAACTGTAAAGTTTTTTAAAAGTTGGGGGTTAGTAATTTGTTTTACTAGACTGGCAGAGAAGATGCAAACGATTTTATCCTGTAGGCTTTTTATTCAATTATGTAAAAACCACAAATCAGGTACTGTATTTTAGTTAAAAAATTGCTTTAATTCAACAAAACAGCTTTTGTGGCTGTTTAATGAAATCTGTAAATAGGAGGTGGAGTTCAAGCCATCCTGGCTGAGCAGTTTTTAACTGCAGGCTCTATAAAGTATGTCGAGGAGTACAGAGAATATTCTGGAACATACCTGTTTACTGCAACAGAGGTGTGGCATTTGAAGACAAAACTAAGTTTAGATGTGTCCCGCGATGTTGGTTGTGTAGTGATGTGGTAAAGAGAGGGTTCCGGTTCATGCTTTTCATTCAGGTTTTACACGGTCGGCTCGCTCCGAGATGCCCCGACCGCTGATCACGAGCCCCCGGACGCCTGCCGTCGGCCGCGCGCAGTGGCCAGTTCACGGCGGTCCTGTCGGGGACGCCCCGAGCCTCGGACCTGGTGTCGCGACACCACGAAGCTATCCTTTGAAATTTGTGCACTGACCCCGCTGACCCCACTTTGATCAAATTATGTATAAAATTCTTTTTAGAAGAGATGGCTTATTAACAGGGAAGAAGATTGTTATATCGCAGTTGTAAGAATAGCCTTAGGTGTTTAGATTTTTTTATATATAATAGGGAAGAGTCAGCCATCACGGGGGCGTTTCAGAATCCCAAGGACATCAGAATGAAGCGTCAGTTGTCAGATTGTTTGAACAATGATACGTCTTCAGAGTTTTTGCTGCAACGTCCAGAAAAGGGTTCATTTTCCTATGTCAAACCAATTAAATGTTCTGGATGAAGCAAGTCACTTGTTTGCCTGTGACCTTTTAGAAAAATTGTTTTGTTAAAAACCTGTACCTGTTATTAATCTGGATTTGCATTGACTATGTTTTAGTGTATTTATAAACGGCGAACTCAGTTTCTGAAATTAAACTTTTTATTTGCAATTTTCTGCTGGAGGACTCTGGCTTTTTTTTCTTAGGGTGACAGAAGGGTCCTGCTCTGTGGGGAACCACACTCGTGCAGCCTTTGACACTGGTTCCATCCTGGCCCCAGACGGCGGGGGCCGGGGTGGGGGGGGGCGGGTGCGGTGGAGACACAGTTCTCACAGTGGCGTTTCTGATAACGGGAACCACCTGGCGAGACCTCCGGGTCTTGTGTCCACAGCGAGCCCTGTTACGCATTTGGCGCGCGGGAGAAGAACCTGGTGGGCAGCACACGGTCGCCTCCGCCGTGTAGCCTGAGCGCGCGTGCACGCCCGTCCCACGCGTCTCTGCCGTGTGGCGGTGCACGCGTCTCCCGATGGCAGCTTCTGTGCCAATGTCCAAGGAGCGCCAACCAAGGACACAGCAGGGGATCGCGCTGCCATGGTTTCCGCACGAATTCCCACGGGTGTCGAGAGCGATGCCGTATGGAAGGCTTTCACCAGTCTTCCCCACCCGGGGTCTAACCAAGCTCCACCAAGTGAGTCCCGGAGGCCAGGACGGATGCTGCCAAGTTCAGTTGGAGCCCCCGGCTCTCCCCACAGGAGTTCTCGCGCCCCCCACTTGGGACACGGAGAGCAGCGCGCGGCTGCTAGTGAGTTCGGGGGGGCGGGGGGGGGGGGGCCGGGGGGGGCTGGGTCGGGGCCAGGGCAGGCGCCGTGTGCTCCTCTGCGTGCAGGCGTGCAGGCGAGCGTCTGGGACGGGTGTTGGCGCACTTTCCTCCTCCTCTGTTCGCGCTTCCAGGATTGACTCCGGTCTCCGCGTGTGGGAGGGTCCGCCCAAGGACCATGGACCCTGTCGTCCCCGGCCCCCGCTGGGACAGCCTCCCAGTTTGGTGAGCAGGGCTGCACCCCGGAGGCGCTTGGAGCCCAGCCGTCCTGGCTGCGGGGCTGCCCGAGCGCAGGAGGGGGCAACCCGCTGACCTGCTTTTCTTAAGGTTCTGTCCCGAGAGGGAACATCGTGAGAATCGGGGGACGCTGAGCATCGTGGATTGTGCCCCCAAATCAAGGGAGCACAGCGTACCTGCAGGATGTAACCGGTCCGCTCTGGGACCGAGGGGCCCAGGCCGGCCGCTGGCGCGGGGTGGTGCTTAAAGGGGTCGTGGTCCCTGCTCCTCGGAGCCCGCCGGCGGTCTGTGCTGTTGCTCAGGGAGGTTTTCTTGGAGCGCAGCCCGGCCGTCCACCCCGCCCCTGAGCTGCGATGGCAGAGCCGCTGGCCCACAGAGCGCAGCGTCCACAGGACAGACTTGTTCTCCTGCTTCTCAGCGCGTCTGCCTTTCTGTCCAGCCCTTAACTCACGTGGGCCGGGCTGCTGTTGTCCGGTGAGGCCGAGTGACCGTGTGCACGGGGGGCGTTCAGAGGGGCTGCGGACAGCGCGGGCTCATCCCGGGGGACGGAGCTCGGCCCCCCGGGTGCCGGCCGCACGGAGGTTCACCACCTCGTGAGCACGTGCGCTCGTCCTGCGCCAGGGCCGGCAGGTGTTTATGGAACTGGGTGCCGCGGGCACTGTGGGAACAGCAGACCGTGTGTGTTCCTGAGCTGCTGACGGTCCTGCAGGAAGGAACGGCCCACGTTGACAGCAGTGAGCGAGGGGGACGTGGCGAGACTTTTCAGGAAAGTGGGTCTGTCCTCCCGTGTTCCCGCCTTTGCTCTCCACGCAAACCCAGATCGTGAGCTGCGTGTTTCAGATGCTGCTCGATTTCTCCAGTCACTCGTAAGAGAAAGCCCTTATGAAATGAGCCCGGGATCTCATTTCAGTGAATAAATGTATGTTAAACAAACACTGGGCCTTCTTTAAAGTTAAAATTCCCTTCTCCTCCACTTCTGGCTTTGAGGCAGCAGCTGGTGGCAGACCAGGGCTCCCTGAGAACCAGCCAGGCCGGAGGAAGCAGGGTTTTAAAAAGGGCTTTTTGAGAACTGCAGAGGGCAGGCACCCAGGATCTGCGGGAAGGGTCCAGCTTCAATGTGGGCCCTGCAGCCACAGCGTCCCCACGGGAGCTGGCGGGCCAGCGGGAGGCCAGCCTGCACGTAGCGGGCTCGACCGCACCAAGGTAACCTTTCCGCCCAGAGGAACGTTTCTGTTTCTTTCGGTGAAAAGATCCAGAGCTTCTGTGACTTTACGGAATTCATTCGGACTCTTGCTGAGAAAATATAAGAGTCACGGGTGATCCAATCCAGTTTTCAGACTCGGACTTGTGATTAATCCACTTGGGAAAGTTGACGGAAGGGTAGGGATTGTCACCAGCGAGTGACAATCCGTCAACACAGGGACATCTTAAACTGAAACGGGACAGGTCAGGGACCCAGTGGGTGCCGGAGGAAGCGCAGCAGAGGCCGTCGAGGGTGGGGACGCCCGGGGCTGTGCCCGGTTGACCCAGACCTCAGCCGTCCGCGTCAGGTGCCTTGAGCCCCAAGCAGGATAAACTAAAACTAAACATCACAGCTGAGTGCCGGGAACCAAAGACAAAGAGGAAATCTGAAAAGCAGAGAAAAAAGACACGTTCACGTTCAGAGACTTTTCTAACAGAAGCCGCGGGGGCTGTCGCTGTGGAGCGCGTCTGCCAAGGGTCCTCAGGAGTAACGGCCAGCCCAGTTCATGCTCCTGGAAAGGGGCCTCAAGATGAGACAGGATTCGGGCGTTGAGACAAAACAAGCCTGAGAGAATCTGTCACCACCAGCCCTTCCCTGAGATGCCCCAAAGGGAGCCCTCCAGACAGAGGGCAGAAGGGAGAACGTTTCTGGGTAAAAAGTGGGGAGATCGAAATGACTCCGAAACAGGAACATCTTTCCAGGGTTGAAATACAGCCAGACTTAAAAGCTTGTCACACAGGTAGCAGCGGAGAAGGGACCGTGTGGGGCCCTTGCGGCCCCAGAGGCGGTAAAGGTAGGAACCCGAATTCTAAAGACTCAGATGCACATACTCTCAAAGACAGACACTAAAGGCAATAAACATGTTTAAGAAACTGACCAGGAGAAAAATGGATTAACAATACTTCAGGGGCACCTGGGACGCTCGGTCCATTGAGTGTCCAACTCTTGGTTTTGGCTCCGGTCATGATCCCAGGGTCGTGGGATCGAGCCCCATGTTGGGCTCAGTGCAGAGCCTGCTTGGGATTCTCTTTCTCTCACAAATAAATAAAGTTAAAAAAAAGAAATTTAACAATCACTTTAATCCAAAAGAAGGAAAGGAAGGAACACATGAGATAGCAAGAAGCAAACAGTAAACGGGGGCGAGTTCGGCCCAGAACGGGGGGGCGTTTGGCCGCTAGGAAAGAGCCCGTCAGGTCGTGCTGGGTTGTGCACAGCAGTCAGCGGGCTCCAGGCAGGAAGCGCTTCCAGAGAGCTGCACGTTCGGTGGACGACACCGTCCTCGGACCCCCAAACCCCAGAACACGGCCGGCATGGGCCGTGGGCTTCAGTGTGGAAACGGGTCCCGCCCCCTCTCCCCCCCACCTGGGCTGCCTCAGTTTCCACCCCTCACCCGGGCCGGGCACTGGCAGTGGTGCGTGGCCCCCAGGGGACGAGGACGGTGCAGGGGAGGAGCGAGGGGTCGGCCTCCACCCTGCAGAGGCACTGCTGGGCCGGGCTGGTCAAGGAGAAGCGGAGGTGGGAGAGGTGGAGGGAGAGGTGGGGTGAAGGCCGAGGGCGTCGAGGAGGGAGGCGAGCGTCCACACGCACGAGTGTCGCAGCCCCGTCTTCCTGTCGCTGTCAAAGATCCGGCTCCTCCCGTGGGCCCGTCTCTGGGCCGTCGCGCCCAGGCTCCGATGGCGCGGCCTCCCGGCGGCACGGCCGTCCCCCCTCCGTGCTTCGGGGCGGACACATCGCGCTGTCGTGGCGCCTCATCCTCGCTTGCATACTTTGTGACGTAGGTTGGGCTTGTACCCGGGAATTTTTCCCGTGACGTTTTCAGTTGGCGCTGGGGTTTTACAGTTCAGTAAGCACTCTGTCACGGTCACCAATTCAGAACCGTGAAAGGAGTTTCTTGTATTTATAAACCTACTGAATTTTAACCTCGGGAAGTGAGTCGCTGAGCGACAGCTGGGTGGGGGCCGGGGCGAGGTGGGTGCGGGGACACAGCCCCCTGCCGTGGGCACTGCCGGGCCCCACTGCTGGCGGGCTGGCCCTGGCGCCCGTGCCGGCCCCTCCAGGAACACGCTTGTCCCGCACAGGCCACCCCACCACTGTTGGCGGGCCCGGGTCTCGAGCACAGGCTTCTGGGGCCACAGGGCCCCGGGCCTGGACCTCCAGTTGTCCTCCCTCCATTTCCAAACAGCTGCCACAGATCCAGGCATCGTGCCTTCGTGCTCGCGTCCCGAGCGGGGACACCTAGGCTGCCGCTCCCCTCGAGACTCAGATGTGGTCTCCGGGGTTGAAAGCTTCTCCAGAGACCGACTGTCCTGCGCGCCCCGGTCGGCTTCTGTCCACTCTGCCGGTCTCTTCCCATTTGTCCCCCTGCCCCCGGCACCGTGGCCTGATCTCCAGAGTGCCACGCCTCCCCCTCAGCTTTTCAATTTTCCATGGTACTTTATGCTCTAAAAGTTCTAAATTGATTGCCAAGTTCCATGAAAGATCCCAACAGTATTTTGATTGTTTAATTGAATTTACAGATCAATTTGGGGCACATAATTGTGTCATAGGTATACTTCAGACGACGTCTTTTTTGTACTGTTTACTTCTGATCTCTTTAGAAACGGAGTGGGGCCCTTTAGGAAACAAAACAGGAACAGAAGGGAAGGCAAGCAAAAGTAATATAAAAACAGGGAGGGGGACAAAACATAAGAGACTCTTAAATACAGAGAACAAACTTAGGGTTGCTGGAGAGGTTGGGAGTGGAGGGATGGGCCAGATGGGCAAGGGACGTTAAGGAGGACATGGGTTGGGATGAGCACTGGGTGTTATGTGTAGGGGATGAATCCCTGGATTCTACTCCTGAAGTCATTTTTACATAAACTACCTTGGATGTAAATGAAAACTAAACAAGTGAATTCATTAATTTTTTTAAAAAAGAAATGGCTCGGGGCCTCTCCCGGCGTTGCCAGATGGCTCGCGAGGACCGACCCCGCCGTGGGGGCGGCGCGGGCCTTGGCGGCTCCCTCACCCCTCTGTGGCAGGCGGTCTTGCTGGGCCATCCCTAACGGCTTCTGGAGTTTTCAGAGAGGGAAGTGGAAGAGCTGCAGGTTCTGTCCCCACGGCAGCATTTGCCAATAACCATCGTAACCGTGGGGTCAAACACCCCGCCACTGGGCACCAGGGCTTGGCGTCCTCACGCGTGCCCGATGCAGCAGCAACTAAAGTCCACGTGGGAGGTCCTCGCGCCAAAACGATCTAGCCTGAATTTATTCAAACCCTTAGACCTCATCTCCAGCCCACAAGGAGCACAGGGAGCCCGATGCCAGGAGGACGCCGTCGACAGGACGTCTGGACACCCATTTCTGAAGCTGGCGTCGGAGCGAGAGGGGCCCGCGGAGACGGCGGCGTGGGCGCCGGGACGGCAGCGGCAGGAGCCGTGTGCGGTGGCTCTTCTGGAGCCGAGGAGAGCATCGAAGGTTTGCGCTTCCCGGCGAAGACGTGCACGGTTGTGTGCGTTCTGCTCCGTGTCTGCTCTGAGCACAGGAGCAGCCCCCCGCCCCCACCCGGCCCCCGGCAGGCAGCCGCACGCCTGTTCCCGGAGCGGCTCGCACACGGCTTGTGGGAGCCGGGCTGGGAAACGGGCCCCGGCCTCCAGGTGCCAGAGGCCCGCGCTCTGAAGGCTGGTCACTCCTGATGAGGGAGGTGCAGACAGAGACTCAGAGGCAGGTGGCCATGCGGCGGGCCCCTTCTCCTGAAGCGACCTGCAGGGCGGTTAGAGGAGGCAGACACAAAAGACGTGCAGTTAAATGCAACCACACGTGCGGGAGAGTTAGAACGGGACCCTGCTGTTCCAGGTAAAGGCTCTGAAAGGCCATGAGAAGGCACTAAGTTTACCCGTCACGCTGCTCCTTGGCCCCAAGACAGCCTACGACCATCAAAACATTTAAAAATAACCAAAAACAGCAAACCCTGGGTAAGGGGAACTCTGAGTTCACAGTTACGGCACCAGTGGGTTAAAATGTCCCTGCACGAGGCACAGAGACAGGAGAAGATCACCGCCCGAAGGGGAAAGAAGTCCACAGCAGCTGTTTGTGAAGATCTGATGGCGGACCTACTGGACAAAGACTTAATGGCCGAAGATCCTCACAGAGCCACACGTGGATGTGGAGAAAGCCAGGAAGGTGACACGGGAACAAGATGGAATAAACAATACCAGACCTAAAAAGAAAGCAAAAGGAGATTAGGGGCTGGCAAGCGCCACGACTGCAGCGCCCTGTCACCGGGACAGACTCGGGCAGAAGAAAGAACGTGTGAACTTGAAGACAGGGCAGTGGGGTTTAGCGAGTGTGAGAAACAGAAGGAGATGAGACCGGGGCAGCGAACAAAGCCTGGGGACCCATGGGACGCAGTCAAGACAGCCACCGTGCGCATCGTGGGGATCCTGGAAAGAGAGAGAGACATTGGAAAACAGAATGGCGGAAAACTTCCCAAATGTGATGGAAAACACGAATATGAACATCCAAGAAGCGTGGTGAACTCCCCATGCAGTGAACTGAAGGAGATGCACGTGGAGACACATTGTATGATCGAACTGTCAAAGACACGAGTCCTGGAGCAGCGAGCATCCTCACACATGAGAGCCTCCACAGGCTCACCAGCAGACCTCCCCCAGAATCTTTGCGGGACAGAAGGCACCGGGCCGCTGCCATCAAAGTGCTACAAGAAAACACTGCCCATCGAGAATCCTGCATCCGGCAAAACTGCCCTTCCAGACCGAGGGAGAAATGAAGATGTTCTCGGCACCCAGACGCCGAGGCAGCACGTGAACAGCACACCTCCTCTGGGGGTCACGCCGGCGAAGAGAAGGACACGAGCTGGAGCTGGAAGCTGCACGAAGAAGCACAGTCACAAAAGGTAAGCACACGGGCACCTGTTGTAAAGATGCTTTGTAACTCCTCTGTTTTCTTTTTTCTGTTTTATGTCCAAAGTAAGCAGAAGAAATAAGAATCAGAGAAGAAATTCATGAAATAAAACAGGAAATCAATAGAGAAAAGCAACGAAACCAAAAGCTGGTTCTTTAAAAAGATTAATGAAATTGATAAGCCTGTAGCCAGGCTAACTAAGAAAAGAGAGAGAAAGGACACTAATTACTAATAATACAAATGGAAGAGGAGACATCATTACAGATCCATGGACTTAAAAGGATTATAAAGGAATATTATGAACACCTATGCACACAAATTTGATAACCTAGATGAAATTAACCAATTTCTTGAAAGACACAGTCTGCCAAAAGTCACACAAGAAATAGACAATCTGAATAGGCCTATATCTATTAAATAAATTGAATCAACAATTAATAACCTGAAACAGAATGCACCAAGCCCAGATTAGTTTACTGTTGAATTCTACCAAACATTTAAGGAGAAATGATACCAATTCTCTACGATCTCTTCCAGGAGATAGAAACAGAGAGAATTCCTCCTACCTCATTTATGAAGCCAGAATTTCCCTAAAACCGAAACCAGGGAAAGACAATGTAAGAAAACTACAGACCAAAATCACTCATGAGCATAGATGCAGGAATCTTAAAAAAAAATATTAAATCCAACAACGTATTAACAGAATTATATACACCATGACCAAATGGGATTTACCCCGGTTATGCAAGGTTTGTCGAACATTTGAAAATCAAGAATGTATTCCATCAGATCAACAGGCAAAATGAGAAAAATTACATGATCACAATAGATGCAGGAAAAGCATTTGACAAATCCTACAGCCATTCATGACCAAAGCTCTCAGTAACCTAGGGATAAAGAGGAACTTCCTCAACTTGATAAAGAACATCTACAAAAAGCCTACAGCTATCATTACACGTAATGGTGAAAAACTCAGAAGTTTCCCTTATGCTCCAAGGATGTCCTCTCCAATCCTTTTCAACACTGAACTGGAAGTGCTAGCTAATGCAACAAGACAAGAAAATGAAATAAAAGGTATACAGATTGGTACGGAAGAAATAAAACGGTCTTTGTTCACAGGTGACACGATCATCTAAATAGAAAGTCTAAAAGAATTGATGAGAAGACTTCTGGAATAAAGCAGTTATAGTAAGGTTGCAGGTTGCATGGTTAATATACAAAAGTTAATAGCTTTCCTATATACTGCCAATGAACAAGTGGAATTTGAAATTAAAAACATAATACCATTTACGTTAATTAGCACTCAAAAAAGTGAAATATTTGGGCATAAATCTAACAAAATATATACAACATTTATATGAAGAAAAGAACAAAATTCTGATGAGCAAAATCAAGTAAACAATTGGGGAGGCATTCTATGTTCATAGATAAGACTCAATATTGTCAAGATGTCAGTCTTTCCAACTTGATCTGTAGATTCAATGCAATTTCGATCAAATCTCAGCAAGTTATTTTGTGGCTATTGATAAAAATTCTGAAGTTTACACGGAGAAGCAAAAGACCCAGAATGGCCAACAGAATATTGAAGGAGAACAAAGTTGGAAGAGTGACACTACCTCACTTCAAGCCTTATATAAAGCTACAGTGAATCATAACAATGTGGTGTTGACAAAATAATATACAAATTGATGAGTGGAACAAAATAGCCTAAAAATAGATCTCCATAAATCCAGTCAACTGATCTTTGATGAAGAAGCAAAGGCAATACAAGGGAGTAGAGATGGGCTCTTCAACTAATAGTGCTGAAACCACTGGACATCCACTCACACACTGATACACACACACACTCACACACACACACACGCACGCGCACACACAAGAATATAGACACAGACCTACACCCTTCGTAAACACAATGCAAAATTTATCACATACCTAAATGTAAATGCAAAACTATAAAATTCCTAGAAGGTAACGTAGGAGAAAGCCTGGGCGACCTTGAGTGTGGAGAGGAGTCTTCAGATACAACCCCAAAGGCATGATCCGTGAAAGAGAGAATTGATAGCTAGACTTTGTTAAAATTAAAATTCTCTGTTCCGTGATGGACAATGTCAAGAGGACGAGAAGACACGCAGACTGGGAGAACCCCTGTGCAAAAGACACATCTGATAAAGGGCTGTTATTCAAAATGTACAAAGAACCCTTAAAACTCAACAATAAGGAAAGAGTTCAGTTGGAAAATAGGCTTAAAGACATTAACGGACACCAGAGATGTACAGACGGCAGGTGAGCATCACATCATGTGCATCCGGCAAATGCACGTTAAAACGAGGGACACCACGCATGTCAGAACGGCCCAAATCCAGAGCACATACGGCACCAGTGCTGGGAGGATGTGAAGCACTCCTTGCTGGCGGGATGCAAAATGGTGCGGCCACCGTGGAAGGCAGTTTGGCGGCTTCTTGCAAAACCAAACGTTCTCTTACTTTATAGTACTCCTGCTTCCTGGTACTTCCACGAAGGAGTTGGAATCATGGGTCCTCAAAGGAGCTGCACCCAGATGTTTATAGCAGCTTTATTCATAGTTGCCCAAACTTGAAATGTGCATGTTCGGCGTGTGACTTCAAATCTCTGAGGCAATGATGGGCCTTCAGTAAGCGGACGGCCGCTCGGAGAAGGATAAAATAAGGCCCACCTTCACACAAACAAAAGTGAGCTCCAGACGGACCCGAAGTCTACATGCAGAAGAGACACTAAGCAAACGTGGACAGAAAACACGGCGGAACTGACTGTGGGAAAAGCTTCCCAACCAGGACTCGGCACAAAACGAGCAATAAACCTGCAAACAGGAAACCGGAAACTTCCACACGGGAAGGTACTTCCCACTCAGAGTGGAAAGAAAAGTGATAGATGGAGGCTGTGCGGCATATACCGGAGATAAAGGGCAGTCACCCAAGCGTGTGCACATAATGTGAGAGGAATATGCCCCGAGTCCGATGGGAAATGGACAAAATATATGAACAGACAACTTATAAAAACAGATGGTTGGTTCTCAAACCTATAAAGATGTTCGCCTTCACTCATGAAGAAATGAAGCAAAGGGGCGTCTGGGGGGGCTCAGTCAGCTAAGCGTCTGACTCTTGATTTCGGCTCAGGTCACGATCTCACGGTTCATAGGTTCAAGCCCCGCATCAGGCTCTGTCTGCGCTAACAGTGCGGAGCCTACTCGGGAATCTCTCTCTCCCCCTCTGCCTGCCCCTCCCCCCCTTGCTCTCTCTCTGCCTCAAATAAACATTAAAAAGAAAAAAAAGGATGAAGCAAAGTCCAGAGACACCACTGCCCCACCACCAGACCAGCGAGGGGAGAAGGGCAGGGCAGTGTGGCAATACCCAGCCAAATGGATCCACGCTTCCCCGTGACCCCGCATTCCCACTTGTAGGACTTCACCATAAAGACGCACCTCGAACAGCATGAAAACACACGTGCGTGAGGTTATTCAAACAGCTCTGTTGGGAGTCATGAAGTCCCGGCAACCACGAAAATGCCAGCATGCGGGAGGCTGGCTGAGTCGGCCACGGTTCATCCACACGATGAAGCACTACGTGGCTCCAAGAGGGAGTCGTCCCCGAGTAGAAGAGTGCTTTCCAGGAGAAGAAACAACGTGCAGTCAGCACACAGGCATCTTCACAAAAAGGACAAACCAGAAAACTGACGCTAGTTGCAAAAACGTGGAGGAGGGACAGGAGGGAGCCATGTCCCTGAGCGTGCCTTTGTGAAGAGTCCAGACTTCTGGAAGCGCGATCACGTTCTACCAATAAAGAGGATGGGAAGCCAGATCCTGAGACTGAAAGCAAACGGAAAGACGAGAGCCCAATCATATTTTAAATGAAAACCACCACAGTGAAGCAGGAGGGTTCATCCGAGGACCGTGCACACACGGTATTTGACCACGAACCTGAAGTCACTGGGGACGGAATTCTCACTGTGGAGGGCAGATGTACAGATACAGACAAGGCAGGCAAACGAGCCCACGGAGGTGGAACTGGAGGTGTCGGCATGGCACCGTGGTCTCTCAAAAGTGCACATAGGTGTGTGCGTGTGGGTGTGCCCGTCCTCCCTCGCTGTCCAGACACGGCCTAAAAACAGACATCTTGAAAGCAACACGCAGGTTTTGCACCCAGGCCTCAGTCTCCACGACCATTCCCCAAGAGGAGGCAGGGCCCCTCGGACAAATGGCTGATTTCTGGGCTGGGACAGAGGGACCCGAGAGCCTTGTGCCGGAAAGTAGGGAAGCAATGACACGTCACAACATGACAGCTCCCCGTGCGACCCCGGCACAGCGTGAGGCCCGGCAGCGATCCACGGATGCATGCTGATAACCGATGACAAATATCTGAGCCCCGACCAATTATAAATGAGTGATAAATGCCGGTAATACGTACATAATAAACACTGGGACAATGAGACAAAAGGGGAAAGGCGGGAGCTGGCTCGCATAGAGTGTTGGGCACCAGCCGGAGGCGGGAGGTGCTGCAAAGGCCAGCTTCCACGGGGATCGTCAGACGACATCGAGTCGGGGAGAGGCTGGAGCAGGTGCGCCCAGCGGACATGTCTGCGCCCACACTGCCTGTCGGCTGCGGTGGAGACCCAGCAGCTACAGGGGGGAGAGGCCGTCGCCTCCCTCCTAGGACACGCGGACGTGCTCCGTGCCGAGAGCTACTCTCTCGAGTGGCTCGGAAAAGGTAGCCTTTCTTTGTGCACGTGAGCACGTGTGTGTGTGTGGCACGAGTGCATGTGGTAGGGTGCACGTGACGTGTGCGCGTGTGCGGCATGAGCACACGGTGCACGCGTGTGTGCAGTATGAGTACGTGTGTGTGCGCATGGTGTGTGTACACACGTGGTACGTGTGTGGTATGAGTGACGTGGATGAAGTGTGAGCACGCGTGGTGTGATGTGTGCCTGTGCGTGGTAGGAGTGCGCGTGGTGAGTGTGCACGGTACGTGTGTGCACATGGCGTGAGCACACGCGGTGTGTGCGTGTGTGTGCAGCGCACCCGTTTCCCTGCATCGTCTTCGGCGTCTGGTGGCATCAGATGCATTTTGGGTCCTTAATAAATTCTCGGGCGATGAAGCGTAAAGATGCCGAAGTTACCACATAAAACGCAACCTACGCGGAGGCAGCCTCTAGAAATACCACGTGTCGTTAAATCTCTAATAAGGAAACATTCAAATTTTTATTCTCCATCCTCTTTAAATTCCCACAATTTCACGTGAGCTGCCACGCCATGGCGTGTCTGTGCCCACGAAGGATTCTCCCTGCGGCTCGGGGCGTGGGCGGGGGACGCCGTCCAGCGGTGCTGCCTCGACACCAAGTCTCACACGAGCTCCCCCGAAGGGACGCTTTTTCAGGTGCTCCGAGAGGCCCCCGGGTGAGGCCCGCGGTCCCCGCTGGCCGTGCTCGGTCTGGGCTGGCCGTGGAGGACCCCGGCCTGTTCCCTGAGGGCTACGTCCGGGGCACGTCCCCGGTTCGGCTCTCCGCATCGTCTCATTTGCCAGGAGGCCGGCGGAGCCTCTCGAGGAGCACCAGCTTTGTCTGCAGGTTGACGTCAAATGGAGGCAGTCGGGTCAGGTTCAGACTCACCCCGGTGGTGCCCGCGATGCTGGCCAGGACCCGGTGGGTGTCCCTGTAGAGGGCCAGCTGCGCAGGGGCCGCCTCCACGAGGAGGTGCGTGTAGGCCAGCATACGCCCCGACCCAGGCTGCACATCTTCCTTTTTCTCGTACCTGCGAGGGAAGAGCGTGACCGTGCACCTGTGGCCCCACGCCAGTGCCCGGATGCCCCCAGGGAGCCCCCACGTGGCCTCTGCGAGGAGCGCCACCGCCCGCAGTCACAGCTGGCGGGAACGTACCTCCAGGCGCTATTGACTTCTAGAAACCGAGACACACCGGTCTGTGCGGCGGCCACGTCGATGTGCACGACGACGTCTGTGGACAACCACGTGTGTTCAGTCAGCATGGCGAGCTGGGGTTCCCCCTCCCCACCCGCGCCAGAGCCGCAGCTGGCCCAGCTCGGCCCCAAGCACCCACCTGTCCCGGGGGCCACCAGCTCGTGCAGCCGCTGCATCGCGACACCGCCAGGATAGTTGAAGTGGGACACGTACAGGGCCGTGGCCGAGTACATGGCATTCACCACCAGGTGTCCTACCACAAGGGCGGAACCCACTTTATACAGCCAAGACTTCCTGTAGTTGTTCAGCCTGGAAAGAGCGCGTTTCACGGAAAGGCTTGCTCTCCCCCGGCAACACCAGCCTGTGGAGTCTGCGGCCTCGTTTCAAGAACTGAACCCCCTTCCCGCACAGTCACGGACTCCTCAACAGTCTGTCCATGGTTCGCCCCAGCTTCGCTAACCTGAGACGCCCAGATTTTCCATGAACGGAGTCCTCCTCCCTCCCGTCCCAGCCCTCGAGATGGAATCCGCCCGCTGCTCTGAGCAGCTCCCCCTGTGGCCTCGGGCCGGGTGCACGTCCCTCCAGCACCACGCCCGCCAGTGAACCCAGACGGAGCCCGAGGCTGAGCCCGGGCTGAGGCCCGGAGCAGAGCGGGCACAAGGCGCTTCCTGCCCTTCACGGGCGTTAGTTCTCTGACAGCACGGCCTACTCCTGGCTCCCGGCTCCTGCGGGGGCCGTGCGGCGGGGCCTCCTCTCCCGGCCACACCCTCTGCGCCCTCAGCCCGGCCGAGCGGCCGCGTCACTCCTGTTCCTACCGTGGCAGTGACCGCCTTGCTCCAGGGAAGAGGGCAGCCCCGCTCGACCAGCCTGCCTTATCCCGGGCGCCCTCCTCGGGGCACCTTCGTTCTGTCGCCGGGCCATCCCCCTCCCTCGGAAACCCCCACACCACCTTGTGCCCCACGCCCGTGGGTCGAGCGCTTCCCTGACCCTTCCCCTGTCATCCGCTCTGCCGCTCTCTGCTCGGTGGGGCCTGGCCCTTCAGCGAAGTCAGCCCTGGAGACCATCCGCCCGGCCGAAGCCCGCTCGGCCGCCCCGCGCGGGGGCCACTCCGGGCACGTCCTCCCCCAGGTGACCGAGCCCGGGACTGTCAGCACAGCCACGCGGAGACCAGCCCGACTGACCACAGCCCCACCGACACGGTGGGTGGGAGGCCAGCCCGTCCCAACCCCGGGCCCTCCTCCTTCAACACCTCCCCACGTGACAGCGGGCGCGTGCGGCGCGGCTGCGGGGGCGGCGGGACGCTCACAGGCAGGCGCAGCCCCTGGCGGCCACGATGTTGAGCACAGGGAAGGAGTAGATGATGAACCGCAGCTCCTTGTGCGGCAGCAGCGAGTACAGGGCCACGAAGCCCAGCGAGGGCAGCAGCAGCGCCAGGGCCCGCCTGTCCGCGGCGCCCAGCGGCACGAACAGCAGGCTGCAGCCCAGGCCGCGGGGCAGGGCCGAGTAGAAATACCACAGCAGCGGCGAGGTCTGCGGGGGCAGGGTCAAGGAGCCGCACGCCGGCGAGCCAC
Source organism: Panthera pardus (assembly GCF_024362965.1). Lineage (NCBI taxonomy): Eukaryota > Metazoa > Chordata > Mammalia > Carnivora > Felidae > Panthera > Panthera pardus. The sequence continues at coordinate 9,867,966 of NW_026526991.1, forward strand.
GGCCGACAGGCGCTCCTGCCCGCGGCACCTGGGACCCCCCGCCACCCGTCCCTCCCCCTGGCTGCAGAACAGCTCGTGCCGGTGGGACGGGTGTGCCGGGGACTCGCGCGCTGTCCTACCCGCCCGTGTGTACGCTGTCGGGTTCCGCAGCAAAACGCTACGGGCTCCCGCTAAAGACCGTCCCGAAGGCTAAAGGGGAAATGGCGCCCAACAGCAGGGCGGTGTCTCGGCAGGTGCGGCTGCCTGAGGACCGGGGAGGGGAGGAGGGGAGGGGGGGAGGGGAGGGGGGAGGATGAGGGGGGGAGGGGGGACGACCACCCCGCCCCACCCTGCAGGCTGCCCCGCAGACACACGGGAAGGATACTCCCCAGTTGGAACTTTTGTTCAGGATGGTGTTGTACCAAAGCACCTTTCCCTCCGGCCACACGAGACTTCGCCAAAAACAGGAGTCCACGGCGACGGTCAGTCCTGGTAAGATAAAGGAGTCCCTCAGGAAAGAACACGGCCACCTGAGCCACTCGGACGTCGCCGCCGCGGCGTGAACAGCAGCCCCAGAGCCCCAGGTCGCAGGTCAACGTCCCGTGAAGCAGCCGCGTCGGCCACGAGCCCCCTGCTCCAGAGGGGCATGGCGCGTCGGGACCTCGGCTCCCCCGACGGGGCCAGCCGCCCCTCCCGGCCAGGACGAGGGCGGCCCGCGGATGGAGGCGCCAAGACATTTTATCTCTGCGGGACATGAAGGCCAGCTCTCCCGAGAGCCCCGCCTTCAGTCACAGCAGCCCACGGCGGCTCCCACTCACCTAAGCAGAGAGCCCCGGCCGGCAGGGCGCAGCGCAAGGCCCGCGCCACCGTCACCCTCCGCGAGCGCAGCAGCAGCAGCAGCACGAGGCCCAGGAACAGGCTCAGCTCCGCCCGGAACACCAGGATGGCGAACGCCGAGAGCCGGATGAAGCGGGCCCACTTCAGCTGCAGCCAGGCCGTGAGGGCGGGCAGGACTGCAAGACACGGGGTGACCGAAGCAGGCCGACTTGCTTCCTCCCGGCGAAAGCCACGCAGAACCCGCCAGAGGACGGCACACGCCGCTCAGACCCAGATCTGCTGACACGGGGCCGGCCACGGCTCCCGCGCCACGGCGCCACCACACAGCCTGGGGCCGCTTCTCAGGCCTGACGGCACCTGGCCCCCGCGTGCCCTGAAACCCCCCAGGCTCCACGCGCCCAGCGCCTCCCCTCCTCTCCTGCGCACCCGGGCCTGCGGCGTGTCCCGCTGGCCCCCCGCGGGGTTCATTCGGACGGGCACCCTGCCTGCCACCTTCCCCGGGCACGCGGACGTCCGGGCCACACCCTGCCCCGATCGGCACAGACCCCCCCCCCCCCAAACCCACGCCATCCACGGCCCCCCCTCCTACCCACACTTGGCCTCCCCCCGTCTGCCTGGGTCACCCCCAGGACGCTCGGACAGAGCTGTCCACAGGCCGGGGAGACCCTCGCAGGCGGCCCCGGCCACGTGCGGGGAAGCGTGCCTCCATCCGGCACCAAGAAGAGGCCCCCGCTTCCCGTCGCCGGGCATTTCTGACAGACACCCCCTCGCCGGGCCGGTACGCCCCGCCCCGTGGTCCCCAGCGAGAGTGCGGCTCGGCAAGCGCCTACCCACGGACAGGGCCAGCACGTTGGGGAGCGTCCGGGTGCAGTAGAACATCAGGTGGAACTGTGTGGCCGTCACCCAGCAGAACATGGTGGCCACCGTGGCCCCAAACTGCCGCCTCACTTCTCTTTGTAAAGTCCAGAGTCCCGAGATCACGCCGAGTCCCAGGACGGCTCTGACTAAACAAAGAGGGCACCGTGAGTGACCCACAGCGTGCAGGACGCCGGCAAAGCAGGTCTCCGCCAGTGCCGCTGGCGGTGCAAGTTGACGACCAAGTAGCAGTGAGACCACCTCGAAGGAGGGGACCCTGAAGCTCTGCCGGGACCATGCGGCCTGGGGAGGGGGCTCGGGGGGACACGGCCACCGGGCAGAGCAGGCGGCGTCTGCAGGACCGCGTGACAGGCGCGGCATCATCAGCACTGCCCACGCCACAGGGACAGGACGTGTCCAGGGCCACCCTTCCCCAGGCGGGGAGACTATCCGGGGCTCCCCGACACCCCTGAACCAGCCCAGCCTGTGCAGCCGCCCCCCGTGGCGGCGGATTTCCATTTCCTAATCTGTTCTCTCAGGAAGCAGGCCTGCTTCTCCCCCGGGGATCTGTGTCTTTAACATCCTGCCCGTGAGGCCGACAAACTAGCTGGAGAGCGTGTCTGACTTAGCGGGGGAGATCCAAATGTCGTCTGGGTGCAGCCACGATAAAAATTCACCGAAATGGGGCGCCTGGGTGGCTCAGTCGGTGGAGCGTCCGACTTCGGGTCAGGTCATGATCTCACAGGTTGTGGGTTCGAGCCCCGCGTCGGGCTCTGTGCTGACAGCTCAGACCTGGAGCCTGCTTCTGATTCTGTGTCTCCCTCTCTCTCTGCCCCTCCCCAACTCGCACTCTTATCTCTGTCTAAAAAAAATTTTCTTAAAATAAGTTTTTAAAAATTCACCAAAATGGAAAACTGGTGACTATCGACCAAAAATGACGTTTCAGAGAGAGATACACAGAATGTTCTGAATTTGGTTTTAAAAAATACATGGGCACACAGCCCCAGAACGCTCTGCACAAAGCCCTGTGGACGGTGGCCTCCAGGTGGGGGAAGTGAGGCCTCCAATGCAGGCGCCGTACCGCCTGGGTGGACGGCTCTCCAGGTGTGGCCGCCGGCCCCTGTGCGGCCACCCCCGGAGGTGCATCTCGCCCGCTTCCCCTCCGGCCGCCGCGGCCGGGGCAGGGCCGGCTGGCACCCCCACCTCATGGTCTCGGGAACAGGTGGACAGGTGCCCAGTTACCTGTCCCGGGTCACGGCCCAGAAAGGGCTGACTTCGGGCCTCCACCCGAGCTTGGACCACCGCACGAAGCAGCCTGGGTTCTGACGGAAGGACGGCCCAGAAGGAGGGGGGCCTCAGCCCGGCCGACCGAAGCCCCGACTTCGCACGGCTCCTCACCTGTCCTCGTCCGGACTCCCCCTTACCTACTAGCTGAGAATAGAACTTGGGCGCTTGCAGCAGGGACAGCACACAGACCGCAGGGCTGGACAGCACCGCCACGGCCAGCGGCCCGAGGAACGTCCTGGGGACCACGCCGGGGAACTCGAGGTGGTCATACTGCAGGGAGAAGGGGGGAGTCAGCGGACGTCTCGCAGGGGTGCCGCACGGCCCGGGACGCGGGCGCTCACCTTGTCCACGTCCAGCCGGTGGTAGAGCAGGTCGTGCACGGCCTGCAGACTAAAGCTCTCCTCCACTTTGGAGTAGGGGCAGGTGAAGAGGTGGATGGCGCCCACGGCCGCCAGCAGCCCCAGCAGCCAGCGCTGCCGGCCTGGGCCCGACGGCCTCTTCCCCGCCATGGCGATGTCCCGCTTCACGTGCCTTCAGCGACCATCAACGCTGCTGCCCTGTGAGCACTGGGGCAAAACGAAAATGCAGATCGCTGAGTTTCCACAATCACACGTGAGTTAACACCCGGGGATCCAGGTGAAGGGGGAGTGTGAACTCTTTGAACTACTGCTGTCACTTCTGTAGATCAGAAGGCCTCCAACTAGAGGATTCAAGGAAAAATCACGCCTGAGCGCCTTTCACGTTTTTTTAAAAGCAAGCTTCACACCGAGCGCGGAGCCCCACGCGGGGCTTGAACTCGTGACCCCGACTGAGATCAAGACCTGAGCTGAGATCAAGAGTCGGACACAGCCTGAGCCACCCAGACGCCCCTTCCACACTTTAACCGGCTGGCTCAGGCTTCAAGCTGTGTATTTTTCCAGGAAGACTTTATTTGCAGAACTGAGTCAGTCCTCCACGTGGCCGGGCCCCGGGCGGACCCAGGCTCTGGAGGGCAGCGGGACGGCCCCTGCAGTTGAGAGGCTCAACCCCGGCGGGACAGCAGGGCCCCACGGTACGGGCTGAGAGACCCCGGGACAGGCAGCTGTAGGGTGGGAGGGATGCGTCTGGGGGATGACAGAGGGGTAGCCACAGGAGGGCAGGAGGTGGCACACAGGGTCAGGACAGCCCACGAAGCCCCCGCAGTCCAGGTACAACCGGACAGGAGCTGTGGACGCCTGCCCGCCGGAAGCCGTGGGGAGCCCCTGAGAGGCACCACGCCGGTCACCAAGGTGAACATGCAGGTGACAAAGAGCATGAGCGTGTCCCTGAGGTGTTCAGACAGACGTGTCTGCAGTGGATCCCCGAATCACCCAAATACAGCAGGACGATTTGGGGAAGAGCCTACAGCACAAAGCTTCCCGGGAGACACCGAGATTGTCCCGCTTGTGCGGGGGGAAGACGGCACATTCTTCTTCGTGTTTCCGGCTACTCTTAAAACAGGTTGGGTTTTATTTGATCAGAACCAGAAAGGCCAGAAGAGAAAGGACAGAGTGCTTACTGTTTGCTGAAACTACTTTTTTTCTTATTTATTTTTTCATTTGAGAGAGAGAAAGAGGGAGAACACGTGTGCACACACGCATGCAGGGTAGGGGCAGAGGGAGGGGGAGGGAGAGAATCCCAAGCAGGCTCCACACCAAACGTGGAGCCCAGCACGGGGCTCGATCTCAGGAACCGTGAGCAGAAACTGTCAACGCTTAACCGACTGAGCTACCCAGGTCCCCCTAAAACTACCTTGTGATTAGAGAGAGATTTCGGAAGTCTGCAGCCTCCAGGAGCGCCTGGGTGGCTCAGTCGATGAAGGGTCTGACTTCAGCTCAGCTCACGATCTCACGATTCGTGGGTTTGAGCTCTGAGCTGTCAGCACAGAGCCCGGACCCTGCTTCGGATTCTGTCTCCCTCTCTGCCCTTCCCCTGCTCACTCTCTGTCTCTGTCTCTCAAAATAAAGAAACAATTTTTAAAAATTAAAAAAAAAAAAAAAAAAAGAAGAAGTCTGTAGTCTCCAAAGATGGCAACTGGGGGGGAATCAACAAGGGAAGGACAACCCATGGAATGGAAGGAGCAGGAATCCTGCCTGATGTGGCAATGCTGGCGGTGGTGAGGTGGGGCCAGGAAGGGGGGAAAGGGGCTTTAATAATTAAGAACGACCAAAGTAGCAGTTCCCTCAAAAGTAACCTAACTTTTTCTCTTTCCAGATATAAAAACCATGGATGAACAAGGGTGTTATAATTTGTCTCCTTCTTTCTTTAAACCTTTTTTAAACGTTTAATTAATTTTAACAGAGAGAGACAGAGCACGAGCAGGGGAGGGGACAGAGAGAGAGAGAAGGAGACACAGAATCCAGAGAAGACTCCAGGCTCTGAGCTGTCAGCACAGCGAGGCTCAAACCACGAACCGAGAGATCATGACCTACGTTGAAGCCAGATGCTCAACCGACTGAGCCACCCAGGCGCCCCAATTTGTCTCCCTCTTTCTAACGTGTAAGCTCCTTGATGGGATTTCTCTGGTCCACCACCCCCCCCGCCCCGCCCCCAGTACCCTCAGCAAGGATGGACTCTGGTCATTACAGGAGCCCACATGTGAATGAAACGTGGCTGACTGTCTCCCTGCTGGGCTCATGTCCTGGGGGCAGGGCCTGCGTGGCTGATTCACGGTTCTAGCAGCAGAGCCTGGCGCACAGTAGGTGCTCAACAAACTACTTGGAGAAGAAATTCGGTAAAACTCTTCAACGTGGGTCTCATCACGCCAGCTTACGTTTTCATTAAAAGTACATTAGCGCTGGGGCACCTGGGTGGCTCAGCCGGTTAAGCATCTGACTCTTGATTTCGGCTCAGGTCATGATCTCACGGCTCCTGAGTTCGAGCCCCGAACGGGGCTCTGTCTGCGCTGACAGTGTGAGCCCGCTTGGGATTCTCTCTCTCCCTCTCTGCCCCTCCCCTGCTCATGCGCGCTCTCTCTCCACATTAAAAAAAAACAAACAAAAAACCAGCATTAACGTTTTAATTTCCAGTGAAGCCAAGGAGACCACAGAATATTCACACACTATTCTCTGTTCCTCTTACTGGTATGGAAAAAAAAAAAAAAAGGTTAAAGAAATAGAAAGCATTTACACACCAAGCTGTGCAAACGGCTGCAGGAGAAATGCTGCTTGGCGGGAACCTGACTCCGGCTCACAGCGGTCCCAGGTCAGCTAAGAACCCGCCTGCCCACAGACCCCCTGTGTGTGGGGCCCAGAGCACGCTCCCCTGCAGGGAACCCCATTCTGTCCTCTCACAAGCTGTGAGGGGCACACGTGTGTGCGGGACTCCGGGCTCCCTCGCCACAGGGGCTTCTCAGCCCCAGGACTGTGTGTTCTCGGCTGAGGACCGACCACGGGCACAAGCAGCAGGTGCGCCCCTGATCCCGGAGGACGCCAGCACTGCCGACGCTGGGCCGGGACGCTGGCCGGGCCGGGACGCTGGCCGGGCCGGGACTGGCGGGCGGGCAGCGGGCACAGAAACCGGGCGGAGGGCGTGAGCGCATGTCCGGCCGCGCGGGTCAGCCCGGGCGCGCACAGGTGGACAGGCCCGGTTCGTCTCCGCTGAGGAGGCGACCCGTGAAGGCCGTCCGGCCCCTGCCACTGCGGGTGCTGAGGGCTCCGCTCACACCGGGCACACAAGCGGCCCGGTGCACCGCAGACCAGTAGCCACCCTGTGGAGCGTCCTCCTTCGGCGCTTCGTCGCTGGAACCCAGATCGCGCCCGTCTCAGTTCCATTTCCACCTCGGTTCCCGAGCCAGCGGCCTCGGGCAGGCAGGGAAACGCGGGACCTGGGCCCCAGGACACTGTCCCCAGGCTCCCGGCGAGGAGCACCGGCGCTGAGGACGGAGGAGCGCGACGCGAGCGCCGGTTCGGGGTCCCCGCCGCCCGCACCGAGAGCCCGCGTCCCGCCCCCGCCCTCCGCCCGTCCCGAGAGCCCCGGCCGCGGTACCGCGCGCTGACCTCGCCTGCCGCCGGCGGCGTCCCTCGATGCGCGGCGCCCTAGGCAGCCCGCGGCCGGAAGCGGGGTGGCGGAAGCGGAGAACGGACGCGAAGCCCTTGCCCAAACCTAACATGGCCACCAAAACCTCGCTACCACCGCAGCGGGACGCCCTCCCTGCCCGGAGTAAAGATGGCCGCCGCGGCCGGTGCGCGCGAGGGGCAGGCTCCGATTTCCACGCCCCCGTCCCCACCCCCTCCCCGCTGGACGCTGACCCGGGGTCTTCTTATTGGTCGCTTCTCGTGGCGAGCCCGGATTGGGCCACATGAGGACGGGGTGGGTCCCTCCGACCAATAGCGGCGCGAGGGCTGGCGCGGGGCGGGATCCCGCCCGGCACCGTCAAGTAGCCCCGGGAACTGCCGGCACCGCGGAGCGGTGGGCGGCCGCAGAGGCCGAGCGCTGCGCCGCTTCCCGCCGGACCTCGGCCAGTGCCCGCGCGGCCGCGTCCTGCGCAACGCTGCCCGCCTCGGCCCGCCATGCGCCCCCCTACCCCGGCCGCGCTGGGGCTGCTGCTGCTGCTGCTGCTGCTGCCGCCGCCGCCTGGTGAGACCGCCAAGAAGGCGACGCCCTGCAAGCGCTGCCGGGAGCTGGTGGACAAGTTCAACCAGGTGGGCCGGTCACCCCACGCAGACGCGGGGTCGGGGTCGGGGTCGGGACCGGCCTTGGGGGGCGGCGGGGCCGGGGTCGTCCCGCGATGGATCGGGGTCCTGGACCCAGGGTAAGCCTGCGGTGGATCCGGGTCGGCCCACAACGGTCCAGGGTCACCCCGAGATGGGCCGGAGTCACTCCACCGTGGACCTGAGGTCAACCCACAACGGACGAGGATCAAGGATCCAGGGTAACCCCTCCGTGGGCCGGGGTCACCCTGAGTGGGCCGGAGTCACTCCATCATGGACCTGAGGTCAGCCCACAAGGGACCAGGGTCAGGGACCCAGGGTAGCCCAGAGATGGGCCAGAGTCAGTCCTGACACGGACATCACCCTCGTGATGGACCCAGGATCATCCACGCAATGAATGGCGGCGACCTGTCAGTGGGCTTGGGGAGTCACCATGATGGACTAGGGTTGCTCTCACAACGGACGTGGGTGGGGGCCGCGGCACTGAGCCCCGTCTCCACCGTGTCCCCGCAGGGAATGGCGGACACCGCAAAGAAGAACTTTGGCGGCGGGAACACGGCTTGGGAGGAAAAGGCGCTATCCAAGTATGAATTCAGGTGGGTGCCACCACCCCTGCTCTGGGCAGCCCAGCTTTGGTACTTGACGTGTTCCTGTGAACGTTGTCACCCGCGTTGATGACAAATACACGGAAGGGTCCCTCCCATAGCGTCACCTGTCTGCTGGCCCCTACATGGCCTTTTGGCTTCCACACTTTTCCCCGTATCCAGTCCGCACACAGTGGACTGGGTGGTCTCTTAATGATGCATCCTGGACGGTGAGTCCCCCCACGTGAAATGTCACTGGCTTCCCCTGCTGGTGGGCTTAGCCCTCTCTCCTCCACCCAGGACTCCAGCCCCTGCCCCCAACTTCAGGGGCTCCCCTGGTGGGCCCCACACCTGCCGCACGACCACCTGTTCTCTGAGTTTCATTCGTCACAGGGCACCCAGCCCACCTGATGTGTCTGCTGAGGGTCTTTTCCTACTGAAGTGCCACCGTCCTTCCCGCCTTGCGCCAAGGGGGGATGTCCTGTGGGATGCACACCGACGCCTCGACTCGCCTTCTCACTCTGTGGTGCTGATGGGCTTGTGTTTCAGCGAGGTCCGGCTGCTGGAGATCATGGAGAGCCTGTGTGGCAGCAGCGACTTCGACTGTCACAGCATGCTAGAGGAGCATGAGGAACGCCTGGAGGCCTGGTGGCTGAGGCTGTGAGTGTCCCACACCCCTGCACCCCCCACCCTGTTCCCCAGACCCCAGGGCCCCCCCATTCCCCAGCCCTGCACCCCTACACCCAGTGCATCTCCCGCACCCCCCGCCCCGTTACCTGGGGCCCCCTCGCGTGCCCCAGCCTGGCTCTCCGGCCCCCCCACCCCAACCCTGCTCTCCCCGGGTGTTCGTTGAAACACACCAGTGGCTTCTTATTTTTTAATTCATAATTTTGAAATAATTTCAGACCTCCGAGAGTTTCCACACGCGCGTCTTCTCTCTTGTCCGCACGTTAGCATCTCTTATTACCTTAACACGATGATCCCGGTGAGGTCCGTAACTGGAGAAGTCCGTCCCGCCTGCACTGGTGTTTCCCTGACGTTACGATACCCTGGAGCACACGTCGTCACAAACTATGATTTTGTGTTGAAGAAATCTGTCACGTGAGCTTTAACGAACGCGTTTTCGATTCCTCAGGAAGAAGGAGTATCCTGACTTATTTGAATGGTTTTGTGTGAAAACCCTGGAAGTTTGCTGTTCGCCAGGAACGTACGGGCCGGACTGCCTTGGTATGTTTTTCTCGGGGAGTCTCAAGTGCCCCGGGTCATTGCCGGTGCCCGTGTGGTGATTCCCGGGCGGGTGGGAGCAGGGTCGGCAAAGGGACAGTCCATGCCACCTCCACCTGGCCCTGGGGCTGCTGTGTCGCTGCTGCCCTCACCCCAGGGACCTTCTCCTTTGGGCCGCACCGCTCTGAGCATCTGATCCCAACTGGGCTTCTAATTCAGGGTCTACAGACCTCCCGTAGTCCACCTGTGGGCCAGTTTTAACCTGCCCGCATGGGCGCTGCCCCCTGAGTGCAAGGAGTTGGCTCTGTGGCTTGCGTGGCCCCCGGCCCAGCTCTGCCCACGGAGGAGCAGAGACAAGTCTGGGGCGGGGGGGGGGGGGGCAGTCACATCTGTCGGGATGGATGCATCGTGCCAGCCTTAAGTAGGGAAGCCACGCTCTTACGTCAAGACGTGGACTTCGAAACCGAAGCCACCAAAGTCACTCATCTTGATCAGCTGGATCAAGTGGCACATTTTCCAAGTTCAGATTCTCTCCCTGGCCGCGGCCCCCTCCTGCCTACCTTTCCTCCCGTCCCGCTGCCACGGGGCTGCAGCGGGCCGATGTCATGGTCCCAAGCAGTCCTACTCGCTCCACGTGTGAGCATCCTTGTCCCCGGGTTTCAGGTGAGGCTGCCCAGAGCCCCCGGCTGGCTCCCGGGCAGTGACCCACATGCCCACAGGCCCCCCGGGTCGCATGCAGGCTCCTGTAAATCCCAACCCCAGGCGCTTGTTCTGGGGGCGAAGCGTGGCTTGGATTTTAGCGGGACTTCCAGAAAGCTACTTTGTGAGCGGGGGGTGGGTGGGCGTCCTCTGGATGTGAGCCCAGCCCCCGCCCCGGGGCTGAGCTGTGAGCGGTGGGTCTGTGTCGCCCCCAGCGTGCCAGGGCGGGTCCCAGAGGCCCTGCAGCGGGAACGGGCACTGCAGCGGGGACGGCAGCAGGCAAGGGGACGGGTCCTGCCAGTGCCACCCTGGGTACCAGGGGGCCACGTGCACCGACTGCGTGGACGGCTACTTCAGCTCGCTGAGGAATGAGACGCACAGCATCTGCACAGGTACCGCAGCAGCGCGGGTGGCCAGGGCTTCAGCCCACGGTCCTCGGCGCGACAGACGCATCCCTTGGCTCTTACCCACATCCCGGGAGCCCGGGGGGCACGCAGGAGCCACGGGAAGGGAAGCAGGAGGATGGGCCGCGGTGCTCTTGCCTCCCAGCCCTAAACAGCCCCCGGGAGGGAAGTGAGTCCCGTTCTCCCCGACGTCCTCCGGAGAAGGAGGGGAGGGTGGACGGTGTGTCACAGCCATGCTCATCGGGCTCCTGGTGACCTGCTGCCTTTAGTGTCCCCTCGCGGGCTTGCCCTCCCTCTGCAGCTGTCGTCAGCGCGCGGTCACCGAGGCGGAGCGTCTGGAGTGAGCCAAGGCCACTCTGGGCCCCGGCCCGCGTCGCTGCAGGAGGTGGGGTGGGGGGGGCACGTGCGGGAACGGGGGGCTGAGGTCACGTGGCGGGACCTCCCGGCCCCAGGTCCCCTTGAGAGGACACAGCGTCTCGGCATCGAGTACGGGGGGCTCTCCTACCTGGGTCTTCGGAGGTGTCCTGGGCGCTCTGGGTGAGCGCTCAGGCCCTCAACTATTTCCCTGGAGTCGAGGAGAGAGCCCCCCGTCCGGATCACGAGTCGCAAGAGTGGTTTTTTCTCTCGTCGACCGAGGGCCGCTTTCGGGGGTTTCTTCCTCATTTGTTTCTGGGTTTTGTTTTCGTTCCACTGAAGGTAAATCCCTACTTTCTGAGATGATCTCTGCGTCGCGCTCGTTACTCAGAGCGGGATTTACGCTTACTGGCGGCCGTCCCGCCTCTGCTTTCCAGCCTGTGACGAGTCGTGTAAGATGTGCACGGGCCCCACCAACAGAGACTGCGGCCAGTGCCAAGAGGGCTGGGCGCGGGAGGACGGCGCCTGCGTGGGGTGAGGCTGAGGCTGCGTGGGCTCCTGGGGTCTGGCCTTCCCTCCCCCTCTCCCCCCTCCCCCCTCCCCCCTCTCCCCCCTCCCCCTCCCCCCTCTCCCCCTCCCCCTCCCTCCCTCTTCCCTCCTCCCCCCTTCTCCTTCTCCCTCCCTCCCCCCTCCCTCCCCCTCCTCCTCCCTCCCCTTCTCCTCCCCCTCCTCCCCCCCTCCTCCCCCTCCTCCCCCCTCCTCCCCCTCCTCCCCCCTCTCCCCCTCTTCCCCCCTCCCCCCTCCCCCTCCCCCTCCCCCTCCTCCTCCCTCCCTCCTCCCTCCCTCCTCCCTCCCGCTCCCTCCTCCCCCCTCCTCCTCCCCCTTCCCCCCTTCCTCCTCCCCCCTCCCCCTCCTCCCCCCTTCCTCCTCCCCCCTTCCTCCTCCTCCTCCCCCCTCCCCCTCCTCCCCCCCTTCCTCCTCCTCCTCCCCCCTCCCCCTCCTCCCCCCCTCCCCCCCTTCCCCCCTTCCTCCTCCTCCCCCTCTTCCTTCCCTCCTCCCCCTCCTCCCCCTTCTCCCCCCTCCTCCCCCTCCTCCCCCTTCTCCCCCTCCTCCCCCTTCTCCCCCTCCTCTTTCCCTCCACCCCCTCCTCCTGTTTTCCTCCTCTCTTTCTCCCCTTTTTTCTCTGTTCTTCTTCCATCCTTTCCATCCTCTCTTCTCTCTCTTCTTCCTCCTCCTTCCCCTCCTACCCCCCGACTCCTCCCCTCTCCTCCTTCCCTCTTCTCTTCTTTTCTCTCTTCCTCTCTCTCTCCTCCCCCTTCTCTTCTCCTCCAGCCCTCGTCCCCTTCCTCCCACTTCTCTCCCTCCCTCCCTCTCCTTTCTCCAGGACCTGCTGGTGTGTGGCCACTGGCAGGGAAACTGAGGCACAGACCTCCCTTGTGCCTGGAGAGCCACACACAGGTGCTTCACAGCCACAGAGAGGAGGCATGCCTTCTGACACACACGCTCCAGAGCTGAGGCCCCGAGCCTT